>NC_133651.1:215959846-216263751 GCF_009905375.1 Apium graveolens | reverse complement strand
CCATTCCGTAATTTCCCTCTTCGTGTCTGGCCACCAATAATTCTTCTTTAAATCTCTGTACATTTTGGTACTTCCTGGATGGATGGAATATCTTGAACTATGTGCCTCTTGTAAAATTTCATTTTTCAGCTCCGTCACTGGTGGAATCCAAATTCTAGATGAGAACCTCAAAATATCTTGATCATCCTTTTGCGTGCATAACTCTTCACCTACCAAATGATTTATATCTTGATCCATTACATCTTCCTGACATTTCTTTATTTTCTTAAATAATTCCAGTTGGAAAGTCATACTGTATACTTTCGCTTCCTCAGGCTTGCAAACTTTAATCTCCAATTCCAATTTCTGAAATTCCTTATATATATCTTCAGGTACTGAACATTCAACATTTCCTTCTGACTCAATGCGTCTGCTACCATGTTCGCTCTACCGGGATGATAATTAATCGAGCAATCATAGTCTTTGATCAACTCTAACCATCTCTTTTACCTCATATTAAGTTCCTTCTGTGTGAATATGTACTTTAAGCTTTTGTGATCCGTGAAAATCTCCCACTTTTCTCCATACAAATAATGTCTCCAAATCTTCAAAGCGAAAACTATGGCTGCTAGCTCCAAATCATGAGTAGGATACTTTTATTCGTGTGGTTTCAATTGCCTTGACGCATACGCAATCACCTTTTCGTGCTGCATTAAAACACATCATAGTCCTTTGTGAGAAGCATCGCTATAAATTACGAAATTCCCTTGATCGTTTGGAAGTGATAAAATAGGTGATGTGATTAATCTCCGCTTCAACTCTTGAAAACTTTCTTCGCACTTGTTGTTCCATATAAACTTTTCATTCTTTCGTGTAAGCTTTGTCAATGGTGTTGCAATCCTTGAAAAATTCTGAACGAATCGTCGATAATATCCTGCCAATCCCAAGAAACTTCTTACCACAGTGGGTGTTCTTGGTCTCTCCCAATTCGTAATTGCCTCGATCTTTGCCGGGTCCACTTTGATCCCTTCGTTACTGACTATGTGTCCTAAGAACTGAACTTCCTGTAGCCAAAACTCACACTTCGAGAATTTAGCATATAACTTCTTTTTCCTTAAAATTTCCAAAGTTATCCTCAAATGTTCTCCATGATGCTCTTCCGTTTTTGAATAGATTAAAATATCGTCTATAAACACAATAACAAACTTATCCAAATACTCCTTGAAAATTCTGTTCATCAGGTCCATAAACGCTGTCGGGGCATTGGTCAACCCAAAAGACATCACTAAAACTCGTAATGTCCATACCTTGTTCTGAAAGCTATCTTTGGTATATCTTCTGGCTTGATCTTCAGTTGATGATATCCTGATCTTAAATCAATTTTGGAGAAGTACTTGGCTCCATTTAACTGATCAAACAAATCGTCAATTCTGGGTAACGGATACTTGTTCTTGACTGTCAGCTTGTTGAGCTCCCTATAGTCGATGCACAGTCTCATGCTTCCATCTTTCTTCTTGACGAATAATACCGGGGCTCCCCATGGGGATATACTAGGTCTGATTACTCCTTTCTCTAACAATTCCTGCAATTGCTTCGTTAGCTCTTTCATCTCAACAGGCGCCATTCTGTACGGGGCCTTGGATACTGGTTCTGTTCTAGGTGCTAAGTCGATCGCAAATTCAATTTCTCTATCTGGAGGAAGTCCTGGTAACTCGTCGGGAAATACGTCTGGAAATTCATTCACAACTGGAATATCTTCAAGTTTTGTTGGTTCTTGACTTCTGTCAATCACATATGCCATGAAATGCTCACATCCTTGTCGTAGTAACTTCTTGGCTTGAATCATCATTAAGAATTTCTTTACTTGCTTTTGACCCTTGAACGTTACTATCCTTTCGTCTGGCATTTTCACCATTACCTTCTTACTTCGAAAATCGATCTGGGCATCATGCCTAGATAACCAATCCATCCCTAATATAACGTCAAATTCTCCTAACTTAAATGGTATTAAATCTACACAAAACTTATTACCAGAAATCTCAATCTCACAATTCCCACAAACTTGATTAACAGTTACACGTTCTTGATTTGCTAATTCCACAGTCATTATTTCATTTAAACATTCAACTGGACAATTTAACTTACTAACAAAATCTTGTGAAACAAACGATCGAGTTGCTCCCAAATCTATTAACACTTTGGCATATAAAGAATTCACATTAAGCATACCTGTCACGACATCCGTATCCTGGATAGCATCTTTCACAGACATGTCAAAAACTCTAACCCTTGGAGTCTCATTCACTGTTGGGGTAGATCCCATGATCCTCAATGTATTACTGACTGGGGCTGGTGTCTTGCAATCCCTGGCCATATGTCCTGACTTTCCACATTTAAAGCACATAAATCCAATGGCTGGAACCTTTACTGCTGGATTCCGGATAGGCTGATCCTTGTTTGCTGGCTCTCTTGCTGGCTAATTTCGGCACTCCCTCGAATAGTGCCCTTTCTGGTTGCATTTGAAACATACCACATTCAACTTATTACAAACTCCTCCATGCTTCTTTCCACATACTTGACAATCCGGAAAAGTTATTCTCAACTGATTCGGCTGATTTGCATTAACTGGACGGTTGCTCTGGCCTCCGTCTCCTGCATTCTGTTTCCTGAAATTAAAATTTCTCCCTGGCTGAAACTTGCCCTTCTTAAAATTTGGAAACTTCCCTGGTTGTGACTGACCCTCACTTCCCTCAACTTTCCTTTTCTTGCTTTCTTTCTCCTTCTGGAACATCTCACTCTCTGTCTCTGCGATCATAGCCTTCTGTACTACTCCTGCATAGGTATCCAATTCAAAAATGGCTACCTTCCCTCTGATCCATGGTTTCAAACCTTGTTGTAATCTCTTAGCTTTCTTCCTGTCAGTATCCACATACGACGGTACATACCTTGACAATTCCTCAAACTTACCCTTATAATCTGTTACCGACATGTTCCCTTGCTTTAATTCTAAAAACTTCAGCTCCATTTGATCCCGAACAAACTGAGGAAAATACTTTTCTAAAAACAATTCCTTAAACCGTTCCCAAGTAATAACATCTGTACCTTCCAATGTCTTCACCATCTCCCACCAATAGGTGGCTTTATTCTTCAGATAGTAACTTGCAAACTCAACCTTCTGTTCCTCCTTTACTTTCACTAAGGCAAATGCCTTCTCTATTTCCTTTAACCAAACATTTGCTTCAATTGGCTCTAAGGAACCCTTGAATTCTGGTGGGTTTACTGCTTGAAAAGTTTTAAAAGTTACCTGGGGGTTGGTCTGTCTTTGTTGTTGTTGTGCCAGGTGAACTGTTTGTTGGGCCAAGATTTGAAGAATCTGGGCTATTGCTGGGTCCATGGGTCCTGGGTTCACATTTGGATTTGTATCATCTTGGTTGTTATTGTTGTTGTTATTGGTTTCTTTATTCTGGGTGTTGGTGCGGGCATTTCTTCTAGGAGGCATTTTCTATAAAAAATCAATCAACTTATTTAGCTTTTGAATCAATCTTTTGCATAGAAGAACGGTTTTGCAAAACAGAAATATCTCTTTTTGAAAACAGTTGTAACTAAGTAAATTGCATGCTTCTTACATAATATAAACAGTTATGGAAAACAGGGTACATGGTATCACAGGGGTATAACTGGTGCAATAAAGTAAATGACAGTGATGGAAAGGAAAAGGTACTAATATATATATAGATCAAAAGTTTTAGGTAGTACAAGCGTAAAGACGCTTCGGAAGTAAAAGCAAAAAGGGTACAACAACCTACTCACTAGTCAGCATAGCTAGTTTATAAATACAACTCAAAAGTCTACTGATACACACTACACACTACTGTACATACTACATAACCATAACAACACTACTCAACATCTCCATCTCTGAATCTCTGGCTCAACTCCAAGGAAACTCTGGTCCTGCCAGCCTCTCAAAGTCCTCCATCACCTCAGTAGCCCAGCCCATTAGTGCATCAGGGCCTCTTCCAGGTAGTGTAGCTCCATGTAGCCTAGCCTCCAGAACCCTCCGTGTCACATGAATCTCCTCTCGAAGCTCCCTCACACCACGATCAACATCTGTAGTCCTGATAATATGCTGTAGCTCTCTGATCTGGGCCAACAAGGTATCACGCTCCAATAGAAGGGCCTCATATCGGTAATAAGGAACTGGGGGTAATGTAGACTGGAATGGGGCACTCGCAACTGAATACCCAGTGGAATCTGAATCAGCTGGTGGGGGTCCTTTGACAGGTGGCCTCATGCCTGGAGGTGGAATAACCTGTAATGGTACGGGCTGCAACACAGGTGGAGGTAATATAGCCAACACTGGTAGAACAACCCGGGTCAGAGCCTCTGCTGTAGAAGTTGATTAGATTGTTGTTTCTTGCTATACCAGGATACAAGTATTTGACCAAGAAAGTGACAGCTTCCACTAGTACTCTTTCTGTCAACCCTGCATCCAGCAAAATTTGCATCTGTGTAGCCAACAACTTCAAAACCTGTTTCCTTAGGATACCACAATCCCAAGTTTGGAGTCCCCTTCAAATATCTGAAAATCCTCTTTACAGCCATCAAATGTGATTCTTTTGGATTGGCTTGAAATCTTGCACATAGACATGTTGCAAACATGATGTCTGGTCTACTTGCAGTAAAGTAAAGCAATGATCCAATCATTCCTCTATAGCTTGATACGGGAATAAAAGAGTCGGCCATCGCTGCTATCTGAAATCATATCGTAATATCAAAATCTCGTACCATAACGCGAATTACACTAATACCTGATATACCAAAGCAGTCAACCTCTCGACGTTCTATCTTTCTATTCCTTACTTCTAATCCTAACCCTCTTCCCATTCCCGTCAACCTAGGCTTGTGTCAGTGACTTATAACCTGTAGCTCTGATACCAAACCTGTAGCGCCCTCCAAACCCGGGTCAGAAGTTTGGGGTCCACACACACGCCTTATTTATAACCTGCTTATAACAATAATAAAGATAATCATAATATGCAGTGACCCTACTTACCAACTACCACGGATCGCAACAGGTTAAAGTATGCACACAAGCCACACTTCTACTTATATTACATACCGTTCAAATCCCAACTATTCCAAACTCAAAACTGAGTATTAAACATTATTACAAACTTTTACAGACTTAAATTATCCCAAAAGAAGCCTACTAGCTCCGCTCAATCAACCTGAACCCCTAGCTCTCGCGCTGGACTGGGGATCTGCGGTACCAACTGGTTCCTTCTTAACTGGATAAGAACAGAAACAATATCGCACAAATGAGCTAACTATCTCAGCAAGTCACAATGAAAAAACTGAGAATAATGATCATCAAGTGAACATGATTATGATATCAAGTGAACAATGGATTATGATTTAGAATTGGATATTATATTTTCATATTAAAAACCAAGGTTAGGCTGCTGATCAGTCACGCACTAACCCCGAGTAAAGCACACAGCACTGCTCTAACTACTGGATCCAAGGCACACATTGGCCTAACTTGACCATTATATGGTCTGACCACGAATCTGGTCCACAATTTTATAAAAACAATCCAATTCTAATATAATAACAGAATAAACAATAATAAGCAATAACCAAAATCATTAACATCATTTGATGTTCCATAATGAAATGGTTTTAATCTGCATACGGATCAACAGAGTATTTTTAAAGTTTGGATGCTAGGTAATGAAAGAATTGGATAAAATGAATCAATGTTTCAGGGTTTCAAGGATTTGGGATTTCAAAGCATAAAATATAATGGTTTGAATGTGTAAGCAATCTGGTTCAGTGTTTAATATTTATTTTGTATGTATTTGTGGAGAAATATCGTATACTTAGGTTTGTGTTTGGGTATACAACAATTAAGGGTATAGAAAGAATAAGGTTCATGGCTCAAGAACAATAACTGGAATCAGGGTTTGGGTTTCAGTGCTTCAAAGCACTTGCAATATCAACAAGACTATCAAGTACTACCATATCTCGAGAAAATTCAGAACACTTGCCTGGTATTAGCTTACTACACTGCACTCGTTTCCAATCACAACCGTTTTACTCTTCAACTACCTGTTTCCCTTTCCTACGCCTTGCCTCTTCTGCTCACATATCGTAAGCATCTATCAAAAATCGACTCATATAGTTCTATTCAACACATACTTCTATCTACCCTTCGTTTTACCCAAATCCGATTAACGGATTGAAAGTTATGCAATAATCAAGTAAACACCGAATATATAGACTGATATTCAATCAACAAGTCACATATAGCACATAATACATCACATAATCAATGATATATTATTTATAAAGAAGTCTCGGGTAATAAATAGGCTTTTTGGTATTTAAAATGATTTTTAAAACATTTTTCTGAATCAAAACGGGTCGTTGGATCAATTTCGGGTTAATAAACAGGGTTCGGTTGGCCAATTCTGGCTCCGAAACAATTTTAGAATAATTATCGAGCTTAAAAATAATTTGGAATAATATTTTAAAGCTCGAAACTATTTTTCAGAATTTTTAAATCATTTTTAAATAATTAAATCTAATTAAATAATTAAATAATTAAATAAAATCAATTAATCAATTAATTTTCGAATTAATTGACCAATTAATCAATTAAAAATTAACTGAAATTAATTAATTGATTAATTCAGATTTATTTTTGAATTAAAAATAATTTTCAGAATTAAAATAATAATTTTCAGAATTTTCAGAAATTAAAAACAAATTTTTATAATAAAAATAAATAGGAAATATGATTTTTAAACATTTTTAAAACAGGAATCCTAAATTTGCAAACTTTGGAAACTTCAGGGACCAAACTGCATCGTTTTCAAAACTATAGGTACTAAACTGTAATTTTCCAGCCCCGTCGCCGAAAAATACAGGGGTGGCCGGAGAACACGTTCCCGGCGTCCTCACCCCACCAACATCTCCAGATCACATCTATATTTCACCAGGAACTCAACCATACCAACAAATCATTGTAATCATCCCTGAGTTGGCCGAAATTTGGCCGTGAAGTTTGTCAGTTTCCGGCGAACTTCGGAAAATTTCAAAAGACAACTCCCTTCTCTACAGACCTCGGTGATTCATGAAACTTATACGACTAGATTGCAAATTTCACAGAGAAAACAATCCACTATACCACAACATCAATCTATTCCAGAATAAGAAACCCCCAAATTTCAATTAAGAACATTCATACGGGTTATAAACCCTAATTTTAAAATTCGAAAATCAAACTCAATTTTGAACATGTTATTGAACTCCAAATCAGACGTATAATATATCAAAATCATCAGGAAAACAAGCTCTACAACATGCAATCATCAAATCATACAAACAATCATCCGAACAAAAAATCATATTTTTAATAAATTTAATTCGAAAATAAATAAAATTATAGAAAATAAACCTTGATTTCTGCAGTAAAACGAAGCTCAGAATCTGGTAGAACACTTCAAATCCTTCGTTTTGGTTACTCAAGCTTTGAAAACAGAGATTGGTAACGCCTTCGTTTTGCTGTTTGATTCTTAGAACAGTTTATGTAATTAAGGTTTTTCTCTGAAAATTATAAAATTAACTATCTGCAAATGATTTTGATACGAAATAAAATACGGTAAAAGGCTATTTATAATTACGGAAAATTAGTATCCTGTTGGATCATTCCGGATATAAAACGGTACGTTTATTTATAAAAACTGATCCAAACGGTATCGGTTTTCGGGATAATTATCCGAATCAGTACAATTTGTACTGCGGTCTTGGTCTCAGCGCCTGGTTACACGTACTACGAAGTGATAATTTGGATAGTTTAATAGAAAGCTCCCGTTTATCGAAAATACGGGTTTCATTGATTTATCAGAACGAATATTGTATCGAAAATGTTGCGCCGGGACCCGCGCAAAACAAACCGTACGCCGGATCGAAAAAGCCAAAATATGGAATATGCTCGGAATATTACAATTAGGTTAGGAAGGAGTTCTCGGAAGAGTTTCGGGTTCCAAAAACGTAACAACTGGTGACGTCGGTTGGTTCCCGTTTTTATAAAATAGGTTTTAAATACTCGGAAAAAGATTTTAGAAATTTCATATGATTATTATAAATCCATAAATCAACATAAAAATAATTAGGAAGATATGACAATTATCTATGTTTTATTTTGGACATATAGAAATTAAAATACTCAATTAATATTATTTTTGAATATCCAAGTACAGATAACATTTAACAATTAACTCACAGAATAGATACCGAACACACATAATAATTATTTAATAGAAAAATAATCACACGATATATCCTGGATATTACAAAAAGTATAAACAGAGTTATAATACCTAATGAATTTGGAAAGAACAAACCTTTGGCATAAACCCGATATCTTGCTGATCAGGCAAAGATACCCATTAAGTAACATTTTCAACTGTAGATGGATGAATTCCTCGCCGGTCATCACCCTGGCCGCATTAGGACATCGTGCTAGACCGTTACCCGGCCACTTACACGTGGATGGACTGTCACCCAGCCTCTTACACCTTCATAGACCGTACTCCGGTCTGTCGCTTATGCCGACTCAATTAGATGGACTTACTTCCCGAATGTTGGGCAAGTAATCAAATTGTTTTCTCAAAACAGCAACCTCGTTGCGAATATAAAATACACCACAGAGTCAGATCCGTCATATTTTTGAGCGAGTATTCAAGTCCCCTTAGAAAGGAAGATCTTAAATTTGAAAACGAGTTGGAAGATCTTAAATTTGAAAACGAGTTTTGGGATCCGCTCTAGCCTTTAAAATCATTTTGAAGACTCGAAAATATTTTTGAAAGCGTTTGGAATAAGGATGATTTGATAGAGTAAATCAATTCCAAGATAATCAAAGAATATCTGAATATTATGCTATAAATAATATTCGAATAACGAATAGCTCTTATCAAAGCAAATGAAGTAAAAGTTTTAAAAATAACTTTCTGAAAATCAACAAATAGTTCCTATACTAAGGGTATACGCAAATAGTGCCTATCTCTAGCATAGGTATTATGCAGCTTATAACAATTAAATCAACAATGAGATATCAAGATTACGAAACAGGCATGCATATATATATCATATCAACATGCTCCAATATATCGCAAGACTTTGATAATAATAATCATGCACTTATCACAAGATAATGCATATATATATACATCACAACAACAGTTATACGGGTAGAAAACTTGCCTGAGTGTTCCGGGGTAGGCTTAATCTTAGAGTGGTCCGATAACCTATGAACAACAACATAAGCCGGAATTAAACCACGGCCGCTTAAGAAACTAGACTTTATCCACTTAGACCCTACCGTTCGCTTTTGCGCTTAACGATTTACATAAGTCGCTCGAGTACCCTCGGCTCCACCATTTTTATAAAATTAACCATTAAATGTTTTAAGGCGACTCTTTCGCGAGTACTTTACCAACTGCCTAGTCCACCTTACATAATTGTTTCGTATTTTGATTAATCATTTAAGGGTCTCAATTATGGTCTCAAAATTACTTGAGGTTTCGGGGTTCGCTCGCGAAACGCCGTTACTTAAAACGGTCATTTCTCATCGCTCGTAACTCCGATTTAGGCGAACGACATATCAAAATGAAGCTCGTAACATGAACTATCTAAACATGGCAAAGGTCAGAAGCTTATAGTGAGTTTACGGGTCCTAAATTAAGCACAGAAATAGTGAAGTAAATTTGGGCATTATGACGGCTACAACTTAGCGATTTCCAATATTTTTACCACTCCAAATCAATCCCTTCCAAGTGCAATCTATCCGCAACTTCAAAATTTAAACCTAGGCTACTGATCTTAGCCAAAAAAAGCTCAAGATCCTCAATCCAATTCAATATTATACCATCTCCATAATTAACTAATCTACTTCACAATCAAAGATCAATTCAAACTTAATCATTCAAACAACTAATCATCCATCCAAACCATCCCAAAATTCATGCAAAAAAACTTAGTACTTAAAGGTCCAGAAGTTTTATACCTTTATTTATGAGGGGAAAGTTGCTAGGAAGCCTTAAAACCTTGATTAATCCTTATACAAGCTTGGATCTCTCAAACAATCAAGAAAATACAAAGTTAGGTTTTGAAGTTTCTAAAATCCGATTGAAAGAAATGTAAAAATAAGGGTCTTACCCTACTCATTTGGACAAGACTTGTGAATAAGAGTTGTAGACCATCTCAATACCTTTCCAAAGAGCTATAGAACATAATATCTGAGTGAGTATTGAAGGAGATATGGCAGTTTGAAGTTGCTGGTATTGTTTTGGCCGAGAGCAATACTGAAGAAATGAGAAATAAAAATGCTTTTTTTGTCTTTGATTAATTGTGTGGTGGATGTAAGCTTTGGTTAACTTTGTCTGGCCACAATTCAACCTAAGCAAAATATCTACTAATCTTTCTTACATCACCCTCCTTATGTCATCAATTTGCCACATATCTTTATCTTGTTGTTAGATGTTGTCATAATCCCTTGGATTCTTGTACAAGCTTGGTTCTTGCTCGCTTATTTGTTTTACAGTTCTCTTAACTCTCGTTCCGGTTAATAACTTGGGGGATCATATCTGGGATCTTATTTCTTGGGTTTCCCTAAACCTTTCTTAATATTTTATACTCCTTTAATGATCCTCTCTTATAATCCTTGAATTTAAATCTTTTTAATCATGTTACCTTACACTTAATTCTTTCGGTATCTGGTGGATTTTCGGGAAGAATCAAAGTGTCCGAATTCAAATTCTAACGACCTTTACATACACTCATTTACTTTATTGAATACTAATACGATCTCAGAATTTACATAAAAGTACTCATATATAGTGTGGTCTGATAATTTTCCTTAATCAGCATAGTCAGCAAAAATTACTATTCATCAGGGTTTCAAAAATTTCCAAAAATTGGGATTATTACATCTTGCAACAGGAGCAAAAGTTTCATCAAAATCTATCCCTTCTTGTTGACAATAGCCTTTAGCAACCAATCTGGCTTTGTTCATTATGAATATGTCATTCTCATCCATCTTGTTTATGAATACCCTTTTGGTGTCAATAGGATTCTTGCCTTTTGGTTTGGGTACCAGCTTCCATACTCCATTCCTTTCAAATTGGTTTAGCTCTTCTTGCATAGTGAAAACCCAATCAGGATCCAACGAAGCTTCTTCTACCTTCTTTGGCTCATCCTGTGACAGAAAGCTGCTATATAGACATTCATCTTGTATTGCTTTTCTTGTTTGTACCCTTGAAGATGCATCCACGATAATTAGTTCAAATGGGTGATCTCTAGTCCATTTCCTTTGTTATGGTAGATTAGCTCTAGATGAAGAGGCCTTAAAGTTGTCTTGATGTGTGACTGAGTTTTGATTAGAAGAAACTCTCCCTGAGTTTGTGGATCTTTGACTTGAGGTTGGGGACCTTTCTGTATGTGATCTAAAATGACTTTCAACTCCTATTGATGGCTCAACGAATGTTGAATATTTCCTTTCAACGGATGATGCAGTTTGTCTTTCAATGGATGATGCACCATGTCTTTCGACGAATGCTGCACTTTGTCTTTCGACGGATGCAGAATTCTGTGCTTTATTTGTTGCTGACTTTTCTGCATTTTCCTTAGAAATTATTTCTTAATCACTTTCATCATCATTATCATCACAGTTCATCTCAATATTTTCAAATTTGAGGCTTTCATGGAAACCTTCATCTTGCAGTCCTTCAATCTTCTTATCATCAAACACAACATGTACAGATTTCGTAACAATGTCGGTTCTAAGATTGTAGACCCTATATGCTTTCCCCACAACATATCCAATAAATATGCCTTCATCAGCTTTAGCATCAAACTTCCCATGTTGCTCAGTTTGATTCCTTAAAAATGTAGCATTTGCATCCAAAGACATGAAGAAAGTTAAGTGTTGGTTTCCTGTTCTTGAACAATTGATAAGGAGTCATGCATTTTTCTTGATTAACCAAAGAAATATTCTGAGTGTAACATGCAGTATTTACAACTTCTACCCAAAAATAAGTTGGTAACTTTGATTCTTCTAGCATTTTCCTTGCAGCTTCAATAAGAGACATATTATTTCTTTCCACCACTCCATTTTGTTATGGAGTCCTTACTGCTGAAAACTCATGCATGATCCCATTTTCTTCATAAAACAACTTCATTGCAGAATTCTTGAACTCAGTTCTATTGTCACTCCTGATTCTTCTAACTTTGAGATCAGGATGATTGTTGACTTGCCTTATATGATTGATAATGATTTCACTAGCTTCATCTTTAGATTTTAGGAAATATGTCCAAGTGCACTTTAAGAAATCATCCACAATCACTAGGAAATATCTTTTCTTTAAGATTGACAACACATTGACTGGTCCAAACAAGTCCATGTGCAATAGTTGTAGTGATTCTTCAATTGTAGATTCAAGCTTCTTCTTGAATCATGCCTTGATTTGCTTTCCTTTTTGACAAGCATCACATAATCCATCTTTTGAGAACTCAACTTGAGGAATGTCTCTTACTAGGTCTTTCTTGACTACTTCATTCATAGTCTTGAAGTACGGATGAGACAGCTTCTTGTGCCATATCCAACTTTCATCTTGACTTGCTTTACTGAAAAGACAAGTACTAGAATTTGCATTGGATAAGTTGAAATCAGCTAGGTACACATTTCCTTTTCTCACTCCTGTAAGAACCACTTTGTTGTTCTTATTGTTTGTAACAACACAGGCTTCTGAATTGAAGGTTATAGAGTTGCCATTATCACATAACTGGATGACACTCAGAAGATTATGTTTGAGTCCATCCACAAGAGTAACTTCTTCAATGATGATATTGTCTTTTGAAATTAAGCCATATCACACAGTATACCCTTTGCTGTCATCTCCAAAAGTAATACTTGGGCCAGCTATCTCCTTGAACTCAGTGAGCAGGGTAGAATCTCCAGTCATGTGCCTTGAGCAACCACTATCCAGATACCAAAGATTCCTTCTAGTTTCCCTGCACACATCAAAATCAAATCAAGTTAATTTTGATACCCAAGTTTCCTTGGGTCCTGCCTTGTTAGCCTTCTTTTTAGGTTTCTTAGGCTTTTTCTCATTTGACTTAGGTGATAGAGATTCAACCTTGGTTATTAGAGTAGGGCTTTGAAAACCGTTCATAATTGCGGAATTATCATGCACAGGTTGGTTAACATAAAATGGCATATTATGTGCAAACATGTTATTCCAGTATGGTATGCTAAATGGAATTTGAGGCATATTGAATGCAGCATAGCAAGGATTTTGTGCAAATGGCATATTAGCAAATTTTGCATTCAAATTTTGTGCAGGCATAACATTCATAGGCATTATGGGCATGTTGGGAAATGAGGGAGATGCAGAAATGGGTACATGTATAGTAGATTTGCAATTAACAGACAAATGATTAACACAACCATACTTAACATAGATTTTTCTAGGTGCATATTTATCAAGTGTGTAGTTGTTATGTTTGTTAATTCCTACTTTCCCATTCCTGTTATTTTTCCTTTTGGAGTCTGTCTTAACCTCAATTTTCTCCAATCTATCATTCAGTTGCCTCATTGACAGATGCCCCACATTAACTCTTTTGTTCTCCTTGACTTGACTTGATTCTCCTGTACCAAAGTTCTTGGAAACTGATCCATATTTCTCATTGAGTTTAACTAGCTTGGCTTTGCTAATTGGCTTCTGTTCTTTCAACGGATGAGCATCCTTGTTTTTTAACGGATAATTACTTTGATCTTTCGACGGATAAACTTCTCATCCGTTGATTCCACATCCGTCGATAATCCTTCTACCAACTCAGAATTCAGTTTCTCCTTGCTCTTTTTCCAGGATTTTTCACAGAATGATTCTATACCTTGAACCTTAGCAATTTGGGCACTTATATTTCTTGATAATTTCCAAACCTTGATTACCTCTTTCTCTCGTTCAAGCTTCTTTCTTAAATTTCCTCTTTCTTCAAGGATTCAATCACTTAATCTTTTGCAATCTTACACTCTATCTTCAGTTTCTGAAACTCAATAAATTGAGTTTCTAACACAGTATTCCTCTCACTTAAAAACATATTTTTCTTTAATTTTTGTGTTTTCTTTAATGAGTGATTTAAGTGTAATATGCAAGTGATTTAATTATGTTGACATGTAATTTATAGCATCGTTACACTCATCTTTAGAGAGGTGTGCTAGATTAGTAGTGATTACCTGATTGCTTGAAAAACTGACTTCTGCTTCATCTGATTTGGCCATTAGAGCTAGATTGACATAGCTAGTTTCTTCATCTCCATCTACCTCATCAGCTGCCCAGTCATATTCTTGAGTCAGAAAGGCCCTTTCTTTTTATTTGAGCAGTTCAAAGTACTTCTTTTTGTAATCCACAAGCTCAAACTTCTTTTTTTCAGAATCAGGATTTCTGCATTTATTGGAAAAATGACCACTCAAGCCACATTTGAAACACTTGAATTTAGTTTTATTCACCATATTTCTATTTGGCTTGGTTGCTCCAAAATTCTTTTTGAATTAGAGCTTGGAAAATCTTCTTGATAGGAAAGCCAGATATTCATCTATGTCCTCCATTTCATCCTGACTAAGATGGTCTTCATGCTCATCCATTAGCCCTTTTCCTTTGCCTTCACAAAACCCTGAGTTTGGTGCAGATTCCATAACTTCAACCTTCATCTCTTTCACTCTCTCTTGTTCAGGTACCAAAGCAGTAGATCCTCCCTTCTTTCTTCCTTTCTCTAACTGCTCATCTTGTTCCAACTCAAGCTCATAAGTTCTTAGAATGCCATACAGTCTCCCCAAATTA
The DNA here is from genome assembly GCF_009905375.1 of Apium graveolens. Lineage (NCBI taxonomy): Eukaryota > Viridiplantae > Streptophyta > Magnoliopsida > Apiales > Apiaceae > Apium > Apium graveolens. The sequence goes on along the minus strand of NC_133651.1, from coordinate 216,248,863 downwards.
AATTCCTTATAATATTGAGAGTTTCTAAGAGAGACAGTCATAGGCTTCCAGTCTTTTGGTAGAGATCTAAGGAATTTCAGGTTTGAATATTTTTTCTGGTAGATTCTTCCATGCAGCTTCAGTGCATTTAGTAGTTTTTGAAACATACTAAAAATATCACTTAACGACTCACTTTCTTCATAATAAAAGTGCTCATACTGCTGTATTAGAAGTTGCATCTTGTTTTCCCTCACTTGTTCAGTTCCATCACATATGATTTGACTTGTATCCCAAATATCCTTAGCAGATTTACAGTTGATAACATTGTCAAACATATCACTATCAAGACCATTGAACAGAATGTTCATAGCCTTTTTATCTTTGTGCACTTGCTCAATGTCTTCATCTGTCCATTCTGATTGTGGCTTTGGAATGCTTTGCCCATTGCCTATAGCTCATTCAATGTCTGTAGCAGCTCTTCGAGCAACATGAGGACCTTTCTCAATGTAATCAACATACCTTTAATCTTGAGAGAGAAGATGCAGGTGCATTTTCACCTTCCAGTGGTGATAGTTGTCTTTATCCAAAAAAGGGATCTTCACTCCAACATCCTTCCTACTCATGTTGTTAGTTGTTTTGATCTTTAAACTCTTAGTGTGTAATAACCCCAATTTTTGGAAATATTTGAAACCCTGATGAATAGTAACATCCTGTTATGAATATTTGAAACTCTTAGTAGCATCATTTTGCTGATGATGCTCATTAAGGAAAATTATCAGACCACACTATATAGGAGTACTGTTATGGAAATTCTAAGATTGTATTAGTATTCCATAAAGTAAATGAGTGTATGTGAAGGTCGTTAGAATTCGAATCCGAAAACTTTGATTTTCCCAAAAATCCACCAGATACCGAAAGAATTGAGTATAAGGTAACATGATTAAAAGGATTTAAATTCAAGGATTACAAGAGAGGATCATTAAAGGAATATAAAATATCGAGGAAGGTTTAGGGGAACCCGAGTAATAAGATCCCGGATATGATCCCTCAAATGACGAACAAGGACGAGAGTTAAGAGAACCATATAATAGATAAGCGGTCATTAGCCAAGTAATTAAGATTTAATCAAAGAGGTTAGTGGATGGTGATGTCATCACACCACAAGGAGGAGACATGTGTTAAAAGGACGACATAATCAAGATGACCTAAGCATGACCTAGTACATATTTTGAATTGGTGGATTATTAGCCAAGTATTTTTAACTATGGTAAATTCTAAATATGGTTAATTAAAAGTAAAATAGAATCAATCAAGTAATTCACCACACAATTAGTCAAGGGGAAAAACAAGAAGCATTTCACTCTTTCTCCCCCTTGAAAGCATGCTCTCGGCCAAAACCAGAGCAGCAACTTCGAACTGCCATATCTCCTTCAATACTCACTCCAATAGTATGTTCTATAGCTCTTTGTAAAGGTATTGAGATGACCTACAACTCTTGTTCACAAGTCTCGTCCAAATAAGCATGGTAAGACCCTCAATTTTATAGTTCTTTCAATCGGACTTTTAGAAACTTCAAAATCTAACTTTGTGTATTCTTGATTGTTTGTGAGATCCAAGCTTCTATAAGGATTAATCAAGATTTTAAGGCTTCCTAGCAACTTTACCCTCACAAATAAAGGTATAAAACTTCTGGAATTTTAATTACTAAGTTTATTTGCTTGAATTTTGGGATGGTTTGGATGGATGAGTATTTGTTTGAATGATTAAGCTTGAATTGAACTTTGATTGTTAAGTAGATTAGTTGATTATGGAGATAGTATAATATTGATTTAGATTTATATTCTTGAGCTTGTTTTGGCTAAGATCAGTAGCCTAGGTTTGAATCTTGATGTGGCGCCCCAAAATCCGGGGTCGGGAATCTCGGAGGCCACGCCATCTAAACCACTATATACCACATATCTCACACCACAAGATATAAATACTCACACTTTATGACCCCACACTTATCACACACACACACACTGTTAGGTCCCAATATGTTTGTAGAAGGGAGGGTTGAATACAAACTATACCGTTTAATCGAATTTAATGCGGAATAAAAAATTTAAAAAAAATTCAAGTTAAATAAAACTATTATTAAATTTGAAAGGTGTTACAACAACGGTATCATTTATAAGGGATTAATCTCAAATAAATTATCACAAATCTAGAATAAATTCGACATGAACTTTTTCTATTTTTACAATAAAAAGATCAAATGCTAAAAGCAATTTGAGATTAAGTTCTAGGGATTTTGATCCGCTAGATAGTTACACAAAAACAAGATAATGATTTCTAGTGGTTTGGATTTAACTTGAATAACTTGAAATTAATGGTCTTGAAATTTGCAGTTGCAGATGAAATATTTTTGGGCGGCTGCTTCTGTGTTCTTGGTTGGTTGAAGATGATTGAATGAATCTGCTGCTTCTGTCTTTTATAATACAATCAACAGAATCCACTTGAACAGGCATGACAATCCCATAGCTGGTAGAACTTTCGGTGAGACAATCTGTTGTACTACCATGACAATCGGTATGACTATCTCCTGAACTAGCAAGACAATCAGCATGACAATTGATTGAACTAGCAAGACAATCGCATAGCTGGTAGAACTTTCGGTATGACAATCAATTTGAACTAACATAACTTTCGGTATGACAATATGATTGTCATACCAGTTCAATTGATTGTCATGCTGAATTAATATTGAATATAAATTCAAAATCAATTCTGAAAATTCATAATATTAATTCAGAATTAATTAATCAATTAATTCAATTAATCAATAAATTAATCTTTGCATATATAATTTATTTTCTTAATTAAATTATATGACTTAATTAATTAATAGAGAATTAATACTACTCCTGAACAACAACCACTCTTCTGGAAATCACTGAAAATTATGAATCAATTCCACCACTTTAATGTTGACACTCGATGTACTGTCTGGTTCATGAGTGACTAACTTCCGTGATGTTTCTTCATGTCTTGACTTTGATAACTTGATTTTCTTCAGATTAAATCCCTGTAACTATTCGATACCCTGACAAGATCTCTGTCACTTGATTAAATCCACAACCTTAATTTATATCACTGAGGCTTGATCAATTTCTTGAACTTCTTCCAGTGAAGTAATTCCTCAAGTCTGTAGATGAACTTTATTTCTGAATCCTTTGACAGATGTTACTTTGTGAGATCTCTTTGACGGTAGATCCACTATTTACTTGTTACATTCTTATTTGAGTTGAGTTAAATCCTCGAATAAACAAATAGGCTATGACATATGCCTTTCAATCTCCCCCTATTTGTTTGTTAGACAATAACAACAAATACCTAGAGGATAACTCAACTAACAAATAAGAAAAAGATGTAAACAAAAATGCAAAGTTAATAGCAGAAAAGTTCTGGATAACATTTAACATTTTCCAGATTCCAAATAGATGTTTCTCTGGACTATACATATCTTCAAGTAGTTGTAGGATTTTAAACATCACGGAAGCATGGTAAAACAATTTTCTTGATATAAAATCCAAATAAAGGCATACAAATCGTGATTAAATTATATGGGATCGATTTCTAACCTTTAAAAGTGATCCAAGAACGAAGAGCGGAGATCCCTAGCAGCTGCTCCTCAAGTTTGAAGCACTCCACCAGTATCCACCAAGAGATCAATATAATGGAGGAGGAAGGGGTGGGAGAATTAGGGTTTGTTTTAACTTTTTAGGTTAAGGCAAAATAAGGGTTTATAATAATATATTTATAGGCAAAATTTTCAGCTGAAAATTTTCCCATAAAATATTATTATTATTAACCCTTTATTCTTATTAACCAATTAACTAATAATTAAAACACCTTTTAATTATTAATCCTTTTTCTAAACACTTTATAAATAATTCTCTCACTTGATTTAATTTCCAAAATTAAATTCTTAATTAATAATATTAAGAACTTTTCTTAATTAATTTATAATTAATTAAATCTCATTTAATCAATTATTAAATTTGCTAATTAATTATTTATTTCTCAAATAAATAATTACCAGCCATTATTAATTAATTCATCCACTATTAAATCATTCTCTTTTATGGTGTGACCCTGTAGGTTCAATATTAAGCAGGTAGTAGAAATAAATAATAATAAAACTATTTTATCATTATTTATATAAATTCTCTAATTCATTAAATATGATTAATTAATTAATCATATTTATTCTACATCGTGAGGGATACTTCTCAGCATATCGCGACTATCCGGATAATACGAATTCACTGCTTAGAATACCAAGAACCCATTCAGTGAATAGTTACCATACAATTAATTCCTTCTACCCTACAATGTCATGATTAAATACAAGGCATGGAACTCGTGTCAAGCCTATCTTATTTAATCATATGCTTTCCTATTCACTATGCTTAGTTCTAATTAATGTGAATTAGAAACTCCTTTCTAATTTCATTCACTCTGGCCAGAGATTCCTGAACTAGCATAAGTTGATCAGCATTGAACATTCTCTTCCTTCACTGGAAGGGGTAGATCCTTTATTGATCATACACTATCTTCGTGTACAAATTCCTACACCCAGTAGAGCCCTTATTATTGTCCCTAGAGACTAAGAACTAAACCAAAGTATAGTTCAGTGTACACAAGATGACTATGATGACCTCAAGTCTAAGGATACTTGTACAACTATCACTATGTGAACATCTGCTTACACATGAGTGAACTCCATCAGTTGTTCCGCTGTGTGAGTCATGTTCAGTGAACTTATTCGATAATAAGCACCTACATACTAGCTATAGTGTCATCACACAAATGTCTATGAAAACAGACATCCTTCATAATGAAGCAAGCATAGTATGTACCGATCTTTGTGGATTACTAATTACCGGTTAGTAATCCTACGACCAGGAAATATTTAAGTTCAGAATTATCATCTTTTAGGTCTCATTATTATGATCTCATCATAATCCATAAAAATATTTACTCTAAACTATGGTATATCATATTTAAACACTTAAATAGATAAAGCCCGCAATAAAAACAAAACAAGTCTTTTATTAATATTAATGAAATCAAAACAGATTACATAAAAGTTATTCCTAAATCCTCATACATGATTGGACTTAGGACACATCTCTTTCAATCTCCCACTTGTACTAAAGCCAATCACTCTGGTATCTAATACCCATCTTGTCTTTATGATGATCAAAGTGACTTTGAGAAAATGGCTTTGTTAAAGGGTCTGCTATGTTGTTATGTGTGTCAACTCTCTTGACGTTGACATCTCCTCTTTCAACAATCTCCCTAATCAGATGAAAGCGTCGCAAAACATTTCCTATAAGAAGTATGTCATCCACATACAATACAAGAAATGTTACCGCGCTCCCACTAACCTTCTTGTAGACACATGGTTCATCTATGTTTTTGATAAAACCAAACTCTTTGATTGTCTCATCAAAACGGATGTTCCATCTACGAGAAGCTTGTTTTAAACCATATATGGTTCGCAGCAGCTTACACATTAGGTGTTCATTTCCCTTGGAAAGAAAACCCTCTGGTTGTGTCATATACACTTCCTCTTCAAGTTTCCCATTGAGGAATGCCATTTTCACGTCCATTTGCCAGATCTCATAGTCATAGTAAGTAGCAATCGCAAGCAAAATCCGAATTGATTTTAACAGGGCTACAAGTGAAAAAGTTTCATCAAAGTCAATCCCTTGCCTTTGTTTGAATCCTTTTGCCACGAGCCTGGCCTTATAGGTCTCCACTGTCCATCTGCTCCAATATTTCTTTTGTATACCCATTTGCACTCAATAGGCTTCACACCCTCAGGTACTTCAACCAAAGTCCATACTTGGTTGGTATACATAGATTCCATTTCGGATTTCATGGCACTTTGCCATTTCTCTGAGTCAACACTACTTATAGCCTCATTATAGGTCTTAGGGTCGTCATCATCAATGATTGACAACTCATTGTCATTCTCAATGACAAGGCCATAATACCTCTCAGGTTGGCGAGACACTCTCCCTGACCTACTAATGGGTTGTTCCACAGAAGGTTGTTCAGTCTGAACAAATGTTTCCACTTGATCCATAGTAGTTTGTGCTTCTTGAACTTCATCAAGTTCAATTTTGCTCCCACTATTTCCTTCAAGGATAAACTGCTTTTCCAAGAAGGTAGCATGTCTGGAGACAAACACCCGATGATTAGTGTAAAAGTAATACCCTAAAGTCTCTTTAGGATATCCCACAAAATTACATTTTACGAATCGAGATTCCAGCTTACCTGGGTCAACTTTCTTGACATAAGCTGGACATCCCAAAATCTTAACGTGTTTAAGACTCGGTTTCCTTTCTTTCCATATCTCATATGGAGTTTGAGGAACAGATTTTGAAGGCACCTTATTCAGTAAATATACTGAGGTTTCCAATGCATAACCCCACAGGAATACTGGAAGATTCGCATAGCTCATCATGGACCGAACCATGTCTAACAAAGTTCGATTTCTCCTTTCAGATATCCCATTCAACTGTGGAGTATATGGAGGAGTCCACTGGGAGACTATACCATTTTCTTTGAGATAATCTAGAAACTCTCCATTCAAGTATTCACCACCTCGATCTGATCGAAGAGTTATAATACTATTTTTGGTTTGTTTCTCCACTTCATACTTATATTTTTTGAACTTTTCAAAGGCTTCAGACTTGTGTTTCATCAAATACACATATTCGAATCTAGATCGATCATCTATGAAAGTAATGAAGTATGAAAATCCACCCATGGCTTGCGTAGACATTGGTCCACATACATCTGTGTGTACCAATCCTAGCAAATCTGTAGCCCTCTCTCCATGTCCAGTAAATGGAGATTTGGTCATTTTACCCAATAGACAAGACTCACATGTAGGATATGATTCAAAATCAAAGGAGTCAAGTAACCCTTCCTTATGCAATATCCGCAGTCTATTTTTACTAATATGACCAAGTCTGCAGTGCCACAAGTAAGTGAGATTTTTATCATCCCTTTTTCTTTTATTAGTTTGTTTAATCTGAAATTAATTATGCTCTACGTCATATACATACAGACCATTATTTAAAGTACCACGTCCATAAAGAACATTATCTCTTAGAATAGAACATTCATTATTCTTAATAATAAATGAAAAACCATCCAAATCCAACATAGGAATAGAAACAATATTCCTCACAATAGAGGGAACGTAATAACAATTATTTATAATAATAGTCTTACCCGTAGACATATGTAAACTAAATGATCCTACAGATATGGCGGCAACCCTTGCTCCATTGCCCATACGTAGAATCACCTCATCTTCTTCAAGAGTCCTACTTCCCTTTAGTCCCTGCAACGAATTTCAAATATGAGAACCACAGGCGGTATCTAATAACCAAGTAGAAATTTGACTTAGTGACATATTAACTTCGATCATGAACATACCTGAATCAGAAGCGGTAGTCTCACTAACCTTCTTCTTCTTCAATTCTGCAAGGTAAACCTTGCAGTTCCTCTTCCAGTGCCCCACCTTGTTACAGTGAAAGCAAACAGCTTTGCTCTTGGGGTCTTCAGCTTTTGGTGGAATCGGCTTTTTCTCACCTACTTTCTTCTTCTTGGAAGGGTTCTTCTTCCTTTTCTTAGGATTGGAATCTTCTCCAATTAGAAGAACATAACTCTTCTTAGGGGGCAAATTTGATTTCGCGGTCTTCAACATGTTGTGGAACCAAATAGAAGAACAGAACTCTTCTTAGGGGGAAAATTTGATTCCGTGGACTTCAACATGTTGTGGAGTTCAGGCAGGCTGACATCCAGCTTATTCATGTGAAAGTAAACAACAAACTGCGAGAACGAACACGGAAGTGATTGCAAGACCAAGTCTTAGCTCAGCTCCCCATCCATGGCAAAACCAAGTTGTCCAAGACGTTCAATCAAATTGATCATCTTAAGTACATGGTCATTCACAGATGATCCCTCAGACATCCTACAACCGAACAGCTCCTTCGATATCTCATATCGAGTTGTCCTCCCTGCGACATCATACAACTCTTATAGATGCATAAGGATAGTCTGAGCATCCATATGCTCATCCTTCTTCTGTAGCTCAATGTTCATGGAAGCTAGCATGATGCATTGAGCAACATTTGCATCATCTATCCACTTACGATATACAATATGTTCATCATTATGTGCATCGCTAGCAAGGCTAGTAAGCTTAGGTGAGTCAAGCACATATTACAGCTTCTCAACCCTGAGAACAATTCTCAAGTTTCGAAGCCAGTCAGCAAAATTAGGACCAGTCAACTTGTGAGCATCTAGTATACTCCGGAGTGATAGTGCAGAAGACATAACGTATATAGTAAATCTGTAAATGATGAACACATAACAACACTTAGCAAATATTTAATTTCATTTCAAAACACTATATGAATCGGGTCTTTATTCATAAGTGGCTCCCACTAGTTTATCTAATTTATACAACCCCTAAGTGAAAATTAAGCATTCATAATGCAAGTGGGAATAGGGATCCTACATTCCATCACACAACCTCGGATGTAGCACGAAACGTCATGTGATGTTCAATAGGTAGACAACTCTTGTCAATTACATCTTATGTTATTCCCTAATAAATCTTTAGCCTCTTGAATAATTGAGTCACGGATGTAGCACGACAGACTCAATATTCTAAGTCAAGTCTAACCCAACATTTCGTACAATTGAATCAGTCTCCAACGGCCCACGGCTACAGCACGTAACGACCTTTAGATTCTAATTCAATGTACACATCTCTATGTAATAGACAAATATTTCTTATTTCGAAATCAAAGCCCTCGGCTGTAGCACGAAACGACAATGATTTAAAAATAAGACTACTTTCTACCATGTTGGAAGGTTTTGACCGACACAAGCCCGTTGTGTCATTGGCCAATTACTACTTGATATTATTTAATTTTAGAGGGATTATATTATGTTACAATCATAATCATATTATACAGAGATTCTTCCTTTTAAATTAAATATTTCAAATTAATAATCGATAATCAGATGATTCCCAGATCGGGGGGAGCATTGTCAAGAAGCGTCACTTAATACCCCTTTCTTACAGATAGAAATCTGTTGTTGACAGAATCATCCTTTCTCTCAATATTGAAAATTCATATTCAATTACGTGTTTCATAAACACAAGAATCTCATGATTGTATTCATAATATTTATATTAAGGTCATGAAACAATTTCACTATACTAGATTGTCTAACATACGCCCTATGTTAATTAAGTTCACTTAAATCTATCATCGCATGATAAGTTAAGCATATATCACATATATAAGCATGAATAAACGTAAAGGTAGGCATGTTAAATCATGTAGCATATTATTCTAAGCATTATACATCTCTATATATCATATGAGGCATTTAAAACAGCTTTAATACACTTCTGTTAGCTATAAATAGTCCGAAACAATTTCAGAAAATATAATATAATATACCATTAGATGCGTCTCGAAAAGATGAATCCAACGACACCAAGCACGCCCCAATCTGACCACCCACGCGCCCTCACGCGTCCCGAGAAGCTCTGCCACGCGCCCCCACGCGCACACGCGCTGTCAGGCGCGTGTCTGACAGTCATTCACGCGCCCCACGCGCACACGCGCCTCACGCACCCCAAATGCTGAGCTGACGTCAGCATGACGTCATCTGACGATGTTAGCATGACGTCATTTGATGACGTCAGCACAAGCCCTGACCATTGACCGCACGTGTCTGACACGCGCCGCGCGTGACACACGAGCGCGTGAGCCCCACGCGCGCTAGCCAGCCGCGCGGCCCTTCCCCTGTTCCTGACTCTGCCGTTTTTTTTATTATTATTTAAACAGCCGCTGCCATACACCACATTGGAGGTCGTGCCTCCATCAACATCAATAGCCCTTCTTTATGATTACAACAACATGATACTAAACTTTAATTAAAACAACTTCAAAAAATCATGATAATAAATCCACACATCAGAAAATTATGAAAAAAATACCCAGACGATCTACAACACTTATAGAACCCAGATCTATAGTCAAAACAATTTTGAGAAACAATTTCTAATCAATCATAATTAATCCATGATATAACTTGCAAAAATCATAATAAATTCATACAAGATCATAAAATTCTGAAATTTTTATCATAGATCTATATGCATACAACCTAAGCTCTGATACCATTGTAGGATTTTAAACATCACAGAAGCATGGTAAAACAATTTTCTTGATATAAAATCCAAATAAAGGCATACAAATCGTGATTAAATCATATGGGATCGATTCTAACCTTTAAAAGCGATCCAAGAACGAAGAGCAGAGATCCCTAGCAGCTGCTCCTCAAGTGTGAAGCACTCCACCGGTATCCACCAAGAGATCAATGTAATGGAGGAGGAAGGGGTGGGAGAATTAGGGTTTGTTTTAACTTTTTAGGTTAAGGCAAAATAAGGGTTTATAATAATATATTTATAGGCACAAATTTCAGCTGAAAATTTTTCCATAAAATATTATTATTATTAACCCTTTATTCTTATTAACCAATTAACTAATAATTAAAACACCTTTTAATTATTAATCCTTTTTCTAAACACTTTAGAAATAATTCTCTCACTTGATTTAATTTCCAAAATTAAATTCTTAATTAATAATATTAAGAACTTTTCTTAATTAATTTATAATTAATTAAATCTCATTTAATCAATTATTAAATTTACTAATTAATTATTTATTTCACAAATAAATAATTACCAGCCATTATTAATTAATTCCTCCACCATTAAATCATTCTCTTTTATGGTATGACCCTGTAGGTTCAATATTAAGCTGGTAGTAGAAATAAATAATAATAAAACTATTTTATCATTATTTATATAAATTCTCTAATTCATTAAATATGATTAATTAATTAATCATATTTATTCTACATCGTGAGGGATACTTCTCAGCATATCGTGACTATCCGGATAATACGAATTCACTACTTAGAATACCAAGAACCCATTCAGTGAATAGTTACCGTACAATTAATTCCTTCTACCCTGTAATGTCATGATTAAATACAAGGCATGGAACTCGTGTCAAGCCTATCTTATTTAATCATATGCTTTCCCATTCACTATGCTTAGTTCTAATTAATGTGAATTAAAAACTCCTTTCTAATTTCATTCACTCTGGCCAGAGAATCCTGAACTAGCATAAGTGGATCAACATTGAACATTCTCTTCCTTCACTGGAAGGGGTAGATCCTTTATTGATCATATATTATCTTCATGTACAAATTCCTACACCCAGTAGAGCCCTTATTATTGTCCCTAGATACTAAGAATTAAACCAAAGTATAGTTCAGTATACACAAGATGACTATGATGACCTCAAGTCTAAGGATACTTGTACAACTATCACTATGTGAATATCTGCTGACACGTGAGTGAACTCCATCAGTTGTTCAGCTGTGTGAGTCATGTTCAGTGAACTTATTCTATAATAAGCACCTACATACTAGCTATAGTGTCATCATACAAATATCTATGAGAACAGACATCCTTCATAATAAAGCAAGCATAGTATGTACCGATCTTTACGGATTACTAATTACCAGTTAGTAATCCTACGACCAGGAAATATTTAAGTTCAGAGTTATCATCTTTTAGGTCTCATTATTATGATCTCATGATAATCCATAAAAAGCTTTACTCTAAACTATGGTATATCTTATTTAAACACTTAAATAGATAAAGCCCGTAATAAAAACAAAACAAGTCTTTTATTAATATTAATGAAATCAAAACAGATTACATAAAAGTTGTTCCTAAATCCTCATACGTGATTGGACTTAGGACACATCTATTTCAGTAGTTTCATCTTCTTTTGTACAACCACATTTCCTGATAAGAAGCGCATATCTCTCTTGATTCTGGGAGAATCAACTGCTTAAAGGAGATCACCTTGTGTTTACCACCTCTCCCATACAATAGGATCCGTAGTTATAAACAACAATGGTGTGGTGTAGTGTACATGTGCTTTACCTTTTTCTTCCTCCCTGCTATTTCTCCCCCTTAGTTGAGGAATCCTCCAAACTATTACTTAAGCTTTTATCTCCCCCTTAGAGAAGGAATGTATGCCATTGTCTGAAGGAGTTCTCATAGTCCACTTGGTTGGAAAAGAAATAACAAGTAGTTTCCTTTCTTCCTCACTATGAGTGTGTGATTCTGTTTAGTGTACCTCACATATTTTTCTCTCTTCTCTCCACTCGTGTTTACACTCATTCTCACAAGTGTATCACTCCTCTCATAGCTCCAAAATCCAGCTGTACCTGCAAGGAAAATCACCTTAGCCATCCTTAAGGAGGTCACGGGTGGTGCAATGGGAGTTCACAAATCCCCATCCTCGTTAGACTCATCAGATGAATCTGAGTCATAATCTACAAGTTGCTAGTTTCCCTTTTAGGGTTCCAGATTTGAATTCTGGGAAGGTAAACATTGATCCAACGAATTTAGCATAAAGATCAAAGTTCCCTTCTAATGTCTGTGAAGACATTTCCTTGTGACTCATCAGGTAATATTTGAATCATTGTCAACAAGTTGCCGATATGCGCCTATGTCAGATCCACTATCCGCAGATGCATCCAGGGGATTTAAGCCTGGGGAGGTAGACACTGACCACTGACATATGGCTTTTGGATCAGTATCCTCTCCTAACACCTGTAAAGGAAATTGGTCCATTAAAGAACCTTGAACAATCGAATCTGACCTTAAAATGGTCGAAACTCTTATTTCCATCAACTCCTCCTTTGTGTGTGTAACCTTTTTTTGTTCATCAAGAATTGTTTATATTTGAGGTGGTGACACTACATCGGATACCCTGGCCGACAGACAAATTTCAATAGATGCACCCTGTTGAGAGGATGAGCCTAGTAATTGTTTTTATGCCTTTTCAGCCATTACATCTTTTTGAGAAAGTGTATGGGGGCTAGCAGTTGTCTCGATTTAAATATTACTCATCTTTGTAGGAGATAGAGCTGCTGGGTTGACTTCAGAACCTTCCTTATGTGGTGCACTAAGGCACTATCTCCCTCATGCTCATTCATACTACATTTTAGTGGTAAGAGAGTGTTGGTTGGTTCTGTTTCTGTGTTTGTCTTTATAGTCTGGGATAGATGTTGTGGGTTTTCAACCTCATGACTGTCAATGAAAGAAGGCCATTGGAGGCTGAACCTGTATCACAGAACATATGGCAATAGAGATAAAATGTACTTAAGATCTATAATGAATGAAAATCATACATTTAATCTTTTGAGAGAAATGATGTACAATAGTGATTTCAAAAGATTTTAAAATGAAATAAAAAATCACTAATGTAGAAAGAAGTTTGATTTTCTCCTAAAACTGTTCGAGTGCACAAGTCTGTTTTTATGCCTAAAAAGATAAATGATTTGATAATACACAGACCGATGACCTAGCAGTATTAAGAAGAGAAAGAAAGATTTTGACTTTCAATATGAATGAGTTTTTGTTAAAGCATTGATCACTTAGGGTAAAGTCTAAGTAATTCCCATTCATGTCAAAAGCTCACAATTATCTACAACATAATATTAACAATATATCATGGACTGATACTTGTCAAGTACTTTAGATACCAATAATTATGTTGTATCTTATTTTAATATAATTAATTAAAAATATATCAATGAATTAAATACCAAATATCTATCAAAGAGATATCAGCATTCAATTTCATATATCATGCAATTGTTAACTCCTAACAACTGTAATATCTCAAACAATATTTATAATTACAGAAAGTACAAATAAAAACTTATATTAATATAGCAAAAATACAAAAAATGTTTACAAGTTCAATGATAACATTACTAGCTTGCAAACAGCCATATCCCTCAGTTAAACCTTTGTTGTTATCTCCAAAGGTAACCACTGGGCCAGCTTTCTCAATCACATTTGACAGCAGGGCTCTATCTCCGGTCATATGTCTTGACGATCCGCTATCAAGAATCGACACTGCTGGTTCCACCTATTTAATGCCCTGCAATACAAATGGATTAAACCTTCTTCGAACCCAAACTTGGTTGGGTTCGGCATACTTGTAGAGATGACCTTTGTCAGGCAAAACAACATTCTTAACTTTAATGTTCTCAACTTTCTCAATGACTGGACATTTGACCTTGTAAACAGCCTTAACAAATTTCTATTTAGGCGTAGGCACAAATGTCTCCTTTCGAGCCTTAGGAGGACTAGCAGTCTTAGACCTATCATGCTTCCTATTATTCACATGCTGACGAGGAGTAGTCTTATCACTAGAAACATGCTTACCATTAAAATAAGCATACATCAAATTAAAAGCACAAGACATACAATTAGGAACACCACATACTTTATAAGAGGGATTAACAACAGAAAAATTATGCATGGTAGACATGGCATTTTTGTTATCCAACTCATGTATGTCTGAGTTAGTCTCAGTTGCTTTCACAACTTTGACTGGAACTTTCGACACACTTGGCTTAGAAACAACCTTCTCATTAGCACGATCTTCAGCACGTATTTCTTCTTGAATAATAAAGGAGGTCTCATCAAATGGTTCAGTAATTGATCCTTTATAGAGGGGTTTATCAACACCCTTAAGCACATGTGGTACTTCCCTACCTTTAGCACAGACATAAGGAGGGGAGTTTATGCCTAATTCTCCAATAGCAGCATTGTAATCAAAACCTATTCCAGATGTTTGATTAACAGCTTGCTTACTGTAGAACTCTTTAGCCTTCGAACAAGAATTAAAGTAAGCTTTAACCTTAGTCTCAAGACCGGTGATCTTGTCTTTGAGAATAGTTTCGAGTTGTCTATAACAGTTAACTCTATTCTCTAGAAAAGATACTTGTTCTTTTAATTTGTCTTGATTAATGTTCACAAGTCTTAATTAATTGACCTCTTTCTCAAGGTCTTTGATCAGCTGACTTAACAGTTCATTATCACAATGAGCACAATCTAAGGAACCTCCTAGATGATAGACTAATTCAGCATCAGTAAATTTTACCTCTTTTCTTGACGATGAAGTATTTCCATCAATAGCCATAAGAGCAAGATTCCCAACTTCTTCATCTTCACTATCAGTGTCATCCCAGCTTCTTCCCTTTGCCAGATAAGCCCTTTCAGAGTTACTCTTCTGATTTGAATTATAAGAGTTCTTCCTTACTTGCTTTGGCTTCCTGCATTCTGTGGCAAAGTTTCCCTACTCATTACAGTTAAAGCATTGAATGGTGCTCCGATCAACCATCCATGTTTTGTATCCACCACTACTGGTGTTTGAGGATGAAGATCCACCTTTCTGGAATCTGTTGTAGTTGGACTTGTACTTGAACTTGGGATTTCTCTTGAATCTGACATTGGAGAATCTCTTGAAAATCTGGGCCATTGACTCATCTTCCAATTGCTTCAACTCTTCCAAAGAGTAAAAATCATCACCGGATTGATTTGTAGTAGGAGGATCATATTCTGCTACTAACACATTTTCCTCAGCTTGGAAGACTGTACCATTCTCTCTGACTGTTGAGATTGTTGTTGTTGTTGTTGACCTTCAGCTACTAGAGCAGTAGACGTGCTGACCACTCTACCTTTCCCGTAGACTTCCTTCTGCTGAATCTGCTCCAACTCATAGGTTTTTAACACACCATACAGTCTATCCAAAGAAATCTCACTCAGATCTCTAGCTTCTCTTATGGCAGTGATTCTATGTTCAAGATGAGTTGGCAGTGTTAAAAGGAACTTTTTGTTGATCTCCCTGATTGAATAATATTTTCCATTTATCTTCAGGTTGTTGATCAATGCATTGTACCTCTCGAACACTTCAGTAATTCCTTCTCCTGGATCGGATTTAAAATGTTCATATTCAGAGGTTGGGATCTCTAACTTGTTCTCCCTAACTTCCTCTGTGCCTTCATTAATCACCTCAATAGTTTCCCAGACGTGTTTGGAATTTTTACAGTTCATCACATGTCTGTTCATCAAGGAATCAAGGGAATCGACTAAAATTAATTGAAGGCTGATATCCAAGGAGGCTTCTTCCTTTTCAGCAGGAGTAAAATCCCCAAGCTCTTTTGCATAGGTTCTAGCTTTGGTAATTACAACACCATCTTCTATCACCTCTGGTTCAATAACCATCAGAATTTTTGGACCCTTCTTTAACAAGTTCATATATATGGGATTTGCAACTTGTAAAAACAAGAGCATCTTCTTCTTCCACATAGTATAATTTTCTTTATCAAATAGTGGAATTTTAACAGTTCCAACTTTTTGTGAATTCATTATGAATTTTTTGAATAAATAAAAATTCAAGGAGTTGAAAAATCACAAAAGTCTAGGATCTTGATTTGTTCGTTAATCAGAAGGCTCTGATACCAATTGTTAGGTCCCAATATATTTGTAGAAGGGGGGTTGAATACAAACTATACCATTTAATCGAATTTAATGCGGAATAAAAAATTGAAACAAAATTCAAGTTAAATAAAACTATTATTAAACTTGAAAGGTGTTATAACAACGGTATCGTTTACAAGGGATTAATCTCAAATAAATTATCACAAATCTAGAATAAATTCGACATGAACTTTTTCTATTTTTGCAATAAAAAGATCAAATGCTAAAAGCAATTTGAGATTAAGTTCTAGGGATTTTGATCCGCTAGATAGTTACACAAGAACAAGAGAATGATTTCTAGTGGTTTGGATTTAACTTGAATAACTAGAAATTAACGGTCTTGAAATTTACAGTTGCAGATGAAATATTTTTGGGCGGCTGCTTCTGTATTCTTGGTTGGTTGAAGATGATTGAATGAATCTACTGCTTCTGTCTTTTATAATTCAATCAACAGAATCCACTTGAACTGGCATGACAATCCCATAGCTGGTAGAACTTTCGGTGAGACAATCTGTTGTACTTCCATGACAATCGGTATGACTATCTCCTGAACAAGCAAGACAATCGGCATGACAATTGATTGAACTCGCAAGACAATCCCATAGCTGGTAGAACTTTCGGTATGACAATCAATTTGAACTAGCATGACTTTCGGTATGACAATCTGATTGTCATACCAGTTCAATTGATTGTCATGCTGAATTTGTATTGAATATAAATTCAAAATCAATTCTGAAAATTCATAATATTAATTCAGAATTAATTAATCAATTAATTCAATTAATCAATAAATTAATCTTTGCATATATAATTTATTTTCTTAATTAAATTATATGACTTAATTAATTAATAGAGAATTAATACTACTCTTGAACATCAACCACTCTTCTGGAAATCACTGAAAATTATGAATCAATTCCACCACTTTAATGTTGACACTCGATGTACTGTCTGGTTCATGAGTGACTAACTTCCGTGATATTTCTTCATGTCTTGACTTTGATAACTTGATTTTCTTCAGGTTAAATCCCTGTAACTATTTGATACCTTGACAAGATCTCTGTCACTTGATTAAATCCATAATCTTGATTTATATCACTGAGGCTTGATCAATTTCTTGAACTTCTTCCAGTGAAGTAATTCCTCAAGTCTGTAGATGAACCTTGTTTCTGAATCCTTTGACAGATGTTACTTTGTGAGATCTCTTTGAAGGTAGATCCACTATTTACTTGTTACATTCTTATTTGAGTTGAGTTAAATCCTCGAATAAACAAAAAGGCTATGAAATATGCCTTTCACACACTTACAGGTTATTGTCTTGGAAATGAACCATTCATTACTAGAGTAGATTGAACCGCAAAGTGATAATTATTACAACCCAAAAGTAAGTAAGTCTTACCGGGGAATAATCTTTAAGTAAGGCTAGTCCGTTGACCAAATATACGTTTCTTATAAATAAGCCGAACTAAAAACAACTGAAAACCAATCCAGCTTTTTCGGACTACCTGCGGTACAACACCAAACAATCTACGGAACAGCTGGCCATTTCCTACCCGTTTCCTGGCTGTGGTTCTCATGGTAGGCCTCTTGATTCACTGTTGTGTTGTGTCATTTAAAAGAAAGCAAGAGTGAGTTATAGTGCCCAGCATAATAATGTACAGTACGAAAATGACTGTATGATAAACTTACGTAAAACATCATATATGATAATTACATTTTATTCGAAAATAATTTCCCTTGGTGATACACACCTTTTATGAAAACAATCCTTTAGTGGATTTTATTAACCTGTGAATACCTTAATAGTAAACCCAGCACCTAGGCTTTGGTTACGGTATTGCATCACAATTCCAATTGGAATCATAGGACATTCGTTGGAGCCACCGCATACGATGATCAGTCGTACTACGATAAAAGTAACCTTTTCTACTAGTAGAAGGACGACACCTTCGTATCCCGGTTATCACCCTTGCCGCGTACGGGCTATGTGTCCTCATTTCAGGTATACACACACTTCGCAGGTCCTTAGGTACATGTTGAACCGTCTCCTACGGTACTAGTAGTCTATCCAATACACGAAGTACTTGGATCCTACCCCTCCCTTGTCCTTTAGGAGATCCTATCATATTCCGAGAACTCGAACCACATCGAAGTTCCCCCAAGCGTTTTGCTTGTTGATAGGTATAGCTTTACATTATATATATATATGTACTTCCGAAAGTTTTCGGAGGAAGTACTAAGGATGTGAGTTGACCATTGTCAACGGATAATTAAATAAGTGGGTTTTCTCTTTGAAACTATATTTAAAATATAAAAATAAGTCGAGATAATATTCTCCGATGATCTGAAATTATTCGAATGATTTTCCGAAAATCAGAAAGTATTTTAAATCAGGTTCTACGATTTTAAATCATAAATAAACCCTTTAATAAATAATAATTAATTAAATGATAATCGATAAATAATTAAACCTGGAATGAGTTTACTCTTTAAAAGAATATTTAAAATAATATTCCTCAAATAGTTTATATTTACGCAATTAATAATCTTTAATGTTTAATTAGGTTTGAAATAAATAATCATTGGAGTATACTTCTCCATAATAAAGGAATAGGCATAAGATATTTATTATTCGAACAATAAAATATAGTTGAGGGAATATGATCGTTGGGAAATCATTTTATTAAAAGTTTGAGGTATTTTAAAGTTTTGTAAGTGGACGTCGAGTCCCTTTAAAACGTACTATTATGGACTTGTAATCGTCCTATAATATCACCGGAATGATTCCCGGGTTTTCATCTGAAAATCCCGAATGACTCTCGGTCTTATAATCATACGTCACGCTTAAAGCGGAATTAAATATTTTACGATGTATACTTATCGTACAACATCGCTACATTTTGTGAAAAGTTCAATTACTACTTATCATGGCAAGCATGGTATTTATGCAATGATAATAAAATAATCCTTTCACAACACAACAGTAAAATGGAGTTGGGTTCGTAAACTTGCCTGGGTATCTCGAGGTGGAGCATGCTCTAGGTTCCGCTCAGAAATCTATAATCATGAACACAATTCATTTCGTTAGGTCCGTTCTAATTTACGGCTACCCGCACTCATGCGCTTAATTATTATGCATCCTCTCAACTTACATTAACCTTATTATTCCTTTAAGTCCTTATTCACATCATGATCGCTTCCTTTTTCAAAATATCTTAAGTTCATTTTCATTTTCGTCGTCGGCTTCCCTTATGGATTCTACGGTTTCTAATCGCGCGGTCTCGGCTCCGATATTTTTATAAAATTGAAAAATCATTATTCTTACTTGAAATTTTGATGGAAGTTAGGAAACTCAATATTATACTCTCTGTAAAAATTTAATTATTTATGAACCTTCTTAAGTCAATCCTTTATATTTTCAAAGTTCATAATTCGTAGCAGTTTTTGTCGCGTAAATCACTTTTAGTAAAACGGCCATAACTTTTGATCCGTAAATCGGAATCAAGCGATTCAAGCGCCTAAATGATCCTTATAACATTTTCTATCATAAAAAAGGTTTAATTTTCAAGAAACTACATTTTAAATCTTCGGGAATTTCTGCAAAAACTTAAAGTTATATTTTGTTCGTTTTAGCGAGATTACGTTTACGATCGGAGTTTCGTTTATGCCTTAAATCTTTACACTACCCCCAACAATCATCATATCATCATCAAAACACTAACTCCTCTCAAGAAAATCATATTCTTGAGGTAACAACAATCAAACTTAAATCTACTTAACTAAATATCAAGGTCTCAACAATATCACCACTAAAACTAGGTTTACAACTACATACTAAAAGGATCTTGAAATTGAATCTTAAATAAAGTTGAGTCAAAGATTTTTACCTTTATTGAAAGCTTGAGATGTGTTCTTGATGATGGTGAAGTCTTGGGAGTGCTTGTTATGGCTTTTGGAACCTAAAACCACCATTGAAATCAAGAAACCAAAGAAGAGTTACTATTCATACTATTCATTAGTAACTTTCTTGATTTTATTTCACCCATCAAACCTTAATAAAAAGGGATCAAAGATTTATCTTACCTTATTTTGGTTTTTAGGAATCTTGTGAATTAATGGGAGGATTTATCCATGGCTAGAACTTGAAGATTTGAATTTGAATTCCTTGGCTTGATAAAGAAGGCCGAATGGAAGGTTTTAGAGAGAGAGGGAGTATTTTTATGCTTGCTCCTTGGTTGCTACTAGGAAATTATGTTGGTGATATCTTATATTGATTTGATATTCTCCTAGTTTAGGATCCTAGGTTTATTCTTGTTGCCAAATCCATGGACAAATCTACTAGCTTGTGGTAGATTACAAGCTAAGCCACTTGCTTAGCTTCCTTAGCTTATATTCCATTAGCCTTGGTTGATCATCCTATCTCTAGCTCACTATTTTACTTTCTTACAATGGTTAGTTAGTGCGTTACATTTATTTAATCGTTTACGCGTTCGCTCGGTCGCTTAAACGTTTTCATAATACTTCCTCGTAAATGGTTCGCGACGTAATTCCTTTCGTATTTATTCCTTATGTTTTGAATTATCATACTTGGGTATAATTCCGTAGGGTTTTATATTCGTAATTATATTATAATTCCCGTAATCCTCGATGATTCGTAAATATGGTCTTTTTTCAAAGTTCATTTTCTTTGAAAACTAACAGCGTTTACATACTTATTTGGTACGTATAATTATAATATCAACTCCTAAACTCATTTTCTCATGCACTACATAGTGTGGGCTCAAAAGTTTTTCCCGTCTATCAGGGTTACTATTCATTAAACGTTTTACAAGGTCTCAAAAAGTCGAGTTATTACACTTGAAGTTGTGGATGGATTGTAGTTGGAAGGGATTGATTTGGAGTGGTAAAAATATTGGAAATCGCTAAGTTCTAGCCGTCATAATGCCCGATTTTCCTTAACTGCTTCGGTGCTTAACTTTAGGACCCGTGAACTCAATGTAAGATTCTGACCTTTGCAATGTTTAGATAGTTCATGTTACGAGCTTCGTTTTGATATGTCGTTCACCTAAATCCGAGTTACGAGCGATGAGAAATGACCGTTTTAAGTAACGGCGTTTCGCAAGCGAACCTCGAAACCTCGAGTAACTTTGAGACCATAATTGAGACTCTTAAGTGATTAATTGAAACACGAGAGAATTATGTCAAGTGAATAAGGCAGTTAGTAAAGTTCTCGCGAAAGAGTTTCCTTAAAATTCATAACGGTTAATTTATTAATATTGGTGGAGCCGAGGGTACGTGAGAGATTAACATAAATCGTTAAGCGTATAAGCGACCATTAGGGTATGAGTGAGTTTTGACTAGTTTCTTAAGCGACCGTGGTCTAATTCTGAATTATGTTTTTGTTCATAGGTTACCAGACCCACTCTAAGCTTAAGTCTATCCCGGAACACACATGCAAGTTTTCTACCCGTTATACTGTTGTTGTGATGTAAATATATTGATGCATTATCTTGAGATAAGTGCATGGTTGTTATTAGAAAATCTTGCGATATATTGGAGCATGTTGATATGGTATATATATGCATGTTATGAAATCTTGATATTTTATTATCAATTCATATGCTTATAAAATGCATAATACCTATGCTAGAGATAAGCAGTAGTTGCGTATACCCTGAGTATATGGGACCCAAAGTTTAACATTTTTCTAAACCGGGAGACGATGTTCCCGAGTATATTATATATATATATAGTTTTGAAAATAATTAATCGAATAATGTTTATTCGATATTTTTAAATTATAAGTGAACATTAATTTTAATATTCGTTCGAGGACTTATGACTCTGTTTATTTTATTAAATAATATTCTTTATTTTCTTAAAGAAAAATATTTCGTTATTCGCCAAGTATTCGAGAAATGATTGATATCGTCAACCATTCTTACCTTAAATATTTTCAGAAAGTTATTTTCAAAACTTTTACTTCATTTGCTTTGATAAAAGATATTCGTTATTGGAATATTATTTACAACATAATATTCAGATATTCTTTGATTATCTTGGAATTGATTTAATCAAATCATCCTTATTCCAAACGCTTTCAAAAATATTTTCGAGTCTAAAATATGATTTTAAAGGCTAGAGCGGATCCCAAAATTTGTTTTCAAATTTAAGATCTTCCTTTCGAAGGGGATTTAAATACTCGCTTAAAAATCTGAGAGATCCGGCTCTGTGGTGTATTTTATATTCGCAACGAGGTTGCTATTTTGATAAAAGAGTTTGATTACTTGCCCAACGTTCGGAAAGTAAGTCCATCCAAATGCATCGGCATGAGCGACATAGGCTCAGTGGTAGTCCATCAAGGTGTAAGTGGTTGAGTGGCAGTCCATCAAAGCATAAGTGGCTGAGTGGCAGTCCAGCATAAGGTCCTAATGCGGCCAGGGTGATGACTAGTGGGTAATTCATCCATCTACTAGTAGAAAAGGTGACTTAATTGGTATATTTTCCTGATCAGCAAGATATCATGTTTATGCCAAGGTTTTCTTCTTTCCAAATTCATTGGATATTACAAGTTTGTTTATACTTTTCATGACAGAGGTTTTCAAGGAGTGTATGAGAGGGATATATATAGGTGTATATATATCGGGACTTAATTAAGTATCTCGTAACTTCATTTCTTTCAAATGATATTTCAAAGATTGAATCTATTCAAGTCTTATCTTGTAATCTTATCTATGTGATGAACTTTTGAAACTGATTATAGCTTGAACAGTGGTAGTTCAAGTAGTATTCGGAAAAGATATAAGTATATTGGAGTATCTTGTAACTTCATCTTTTCAACTTATATCTAGTCAATGATTATCTTATGCATGACAAATATTTTCAGAAAAATGTTGAGACAAGGTTAGATATTTGAGATCACCTTATAACGATATTTTTATACAGTTATAAACTGGAACTCTATGTATATTATGCATGGAAGAGAATTTCCAAGATTTTGAAAAGTATATATACATATATAATAAATATTTTGTGACTTGGTCGCGTTAAGATATCAAACTTGGTTCATTTCTGCTTGACCAAGACTTTCATGAGTACTATGAGAATGTTCATATATTGTTAATTACAATACATGTTATTTTGGTGGGCTTGTTGCTCACCCTTGCTTTCCTCTTTCATCACACAACAACAGCTAGACAAGATGAACAGGACCAGGCTCCTAATTCATGAGCAGACAGGAAACATTCCGCAGTTTCCTGTAGGCGTTGAATCCGCTATAGCTGAGGCAGGAACTACCAATAGGCTAGTATTTCAACCTTTGATGTACCAGACTTATGTATATTTATGAAGTGTAATAATGGAAAAGAATATATAATTCATTCAGAAACTCTTTCGAGGTGTAAAGACTTACAATTGTGGAATAAAATGACTTGTACT
The DNA here is from genome assembly GCF_009905375.1 of Apium graveolens. NCBI lineage: Eukaryota > Viridiplantae > Streptophyta > Magnoliopsida > Apiales > Apiaceae > Apium > Apium graveolens. The sequence continues at coordinate 216,224,928 of NC_133651.1, read as the reverse complement.
ATTTTTTTGGTATTCATCTCTAAGACTATAACTTGTGGTGTGTGTGTATGTTGTGGGGTGAAAGTACGCAGTTGTTGGTTATTTATTAAGATTAAGTATTATTAATGGAAATGGAAGTTGTGACAACCCGGATCCTTGACCCCAGATTTGGGGGTGTTACAGAAATGGTATCAGAGCCAAGCGTTATAAACCTCAGAGATGATGTGACGTTAAAATAATAAGTTCACTAAGATAATAAGAACTCTTGCCAAGTTCATAGTCGGACTACCTAACATAGTACTGGCAGTTAAAACCCTTACGGGAAACCTTATGAATATCGTGATAGTAACATAGATCGTTATCGTATAAGTAGCGGGGCTCCAAACCCTGAAGTTCAAGAGCAATAACACGATGATATTTTACTACATATTGGGGATCAGATTGTGGATCCGATGGAGCACCCTAACGAGGGACCATATGATGTTCATATTAAGGATGTAGCGGTTGAGGATGTTATCCCAGAATGGATTGTTGCTGAAGAGGATTCTGTGGAGGATCCTAACAAGAATGAAGAAAGGACCACTGAGGAATTGATGACCGTGGTCAGGGCAACTACCAGAGGTAGGATTGGCCGGTTATTTCCGTAGGTTCGTTCAAGTTTGCAAAGATAGCAGCCCCTTTAACGCGGCTTACTCGTAAGACTGGAAAGTTTGAACGGACAGAGAAACGCGAGAACAACTTCCAAGAACTAAAGAAAAGATTGGTGACAACCCCTATATTGGCGTTGCCGGATAGAAAAAGAGATTTTGTGATTTGTAGTGACGCTTCGCACAAGGAATTAGGGTGTGTTCTTATACAGCACGGAAATATAATACCGTACAGTTCAAGACAATTTAGGGAATATGAAATTCGATATCCCACCTATGATCTTGGGCTCACGGCAATAGATTTTTTTCCCTCAAGATTGGAGGCACTACTTGTATGGAGAGAAGTGCGAGATTTACACAAACCATAAGAGCTCTATTACATTTTCACGCAGATAGAGCTCAACATGCGCCAGAGGAGGTGGTTAGAGCTAATCAAGGATTACGATTATGAGATTCTTTATCATCCAGGGAAAGGAAATATGGTGGCTGACGCCCTTAGTAGAAAGGAGAGACTCAAGATGATAATGTCTTCAGAAGAGTTGATAAGAGATTTCGAGAAAATAAAAATAGAAGTGAAGGTAACCGGAGCAGGTACCGAAAAGCTGTTTGAGATTGCAATGCAACCCGAATAATTAGAAAAGATCAGATTGTGCCAAAAAAAGTGGTGAATGAAGGCAGAGAGCCAATGACTGAAGGAGAGATTAATACCAAGAAATATGATGAGGGAATAATGAGGTATTTCTACAGATTTTGGGTTCCAAATGTTCAAGAGCTTAAGGACGTGATCTTGGATGAAAGCCATAGTTAGAGGAATAAGATTTAGGGCAAACCCTGAATGTGATAATCATGGAGGTTGCCATCAAGATAGAAGGAACCCATAATATAATGAAGTGGAAAACAAGTATTTTAACTTATAAAATAACCCCGATTATGGGAGAAGGATGAAACATTTTATAATGAGAAAACAGAAGTCGAGCAAGATAGGAAGAACCAAGATGGTACTCCTATTGGGCAATTTATGGACCTTCCTAAACAAAACTTATACTTTTATCACCACCACCTTGAGGAAACAATGCGGTGGGAAATTCTTTCAGGACCTTTAAGTCTCTAAGCTCTCAGAGTTCCAAGGAACAAGTTGACCCAGTCGAGGCAAGAGCCTGGCTAAAGGAAATAGAGGAATCATTTGAGATTCTCAATGATTGACGAAGTGCAAAAGACTGTTTTTGCCACTTACCTTCCTAAGAGAGAGGCCACCCGCTGGTGGAAGGCTAAAGAAGATAGAGAGATAGTGTAGAAGTTTTTAAACCAGGCCAGAGGCAGACAAGTATGATGAATCATGAATCTAGGTTGTGAAAGTCGTCAAGGTTCGTCTGAAGGACACGAATCCAGAATGACGGGATATTTGAAATCAATGCTTATATTGTGTTGGTTCATGAAATGGTTGTAATAGAAACGAAAATAAAAGACTGAAAGGGGAAGGAGTATAAAGGGATATAAAGGAAATAGAGTTGAGAAGCGATAAGGGGGTTAGGTATGTGAAACCCTAAGAAACCCTAGCAACAAATATAGAGAAGTGTGTCATCATCAGCGCGATGGTGATTGATCATGAGATAAAGTAAAGGTTTGAAGGCGTAAGTGATACATATAATTAATCCCCTAAAGTTGAGAGTATTCGATGAAACTTTGAGATAGACCGATGCATTAATAAGGAAATACGGATGGACTGAGGAGACATGATAACAAGAAATTAGGAAAATGGGATGAAGGAAGTGACCTTCAAGAATGTGAAGTGTATGTAAGACCTGTGACTTGATGCCCAAAAGGGAGACACCAAGTATAGAAGATATCTCAACATTGAGATGACTGTTGAGATAAACAACAAAAGTAAGTGAGGATTTAGTAAAAAGAAGTTCACGTTGAACACGACCAATATCTTCCAGAACATCCATGTTATCATTACCAAATCAGGCAAGAAAAGCAGATAACCATTGTTATTTTTGGAGGCCATATGGATTAACCGTGGTTTGAATAAGGATGTTATTGTGAAATTAGGTATAGACTATCAATGTGGGAATGATTGAATAAGATACCCTTATCAGGGATATATGACTCGATTTATCGATGGAGGGATGTAAGTACCTTTTTAAAGGTGGAATTAAGGATATAACCTTGATAACTTGAGATGAACCATGGGGGGAATGCATAAAGGTTGGCATTTCACCCTTAATGGGGACATTATGAGTTTGGGTGGTACGGAATGAAGGACTAAGGCAACAACAACCTTTAAAGATCAGTGGAGAAAGTTTTCAGAACTATATAGACAATGGTTCTAGTATTAGTAAATGGTATCTTTATATGCCATGTACCTAGGGATTGCAGGATGAAGGATTTAAGGATAACCTTTGAGATTTTACAAGGAAAAAGGTAATATTCAAAGTTCTCAAGAATAGAAATTTTGATAAAGGAAATTTTGTGGCGCCCTCTAAACCCGGTCAGAAGTTTGGGGTCCATACACATACACCTTATTTATAACCTGCTTATAACAATAAAAAAAGATAATAAACCCTAATTACCAACTACCACGGACCGCAACAGGTTAAAGTATGTACACAAGCCATACACACACACTTATATTACAAACATCCAAATCCCAATTATTCAAACTCAAATCTGAATATTAAACATTATTACAAACTTTTACAAACTTAAACTATCTCAAAAGCTGTCAGCTAGCTTAACTCGATCAACCTGGACCCCTAGCTCTCGCACTGGATTGGGGATCCTTGCTACCAACTGGTTCCTTCTTAACTGGAAAAGAACATAAACAACATCGCACAAATGAGCTAACTAGCTCAGCAAGTCACAATGACAAGACTGAGGATCATCAAGTGAAGGGTTAAGGTATCAAGTGAACAATGATTAATGATTTAGAATTGGATATTATATATTTTTTTATTTTAAAAACCAAGGTTAGGCTATTGATCAGTCACGCACTAACCCCGAGCAAGGCACACAACTCTGCTCTATTTACTGGATCCATGGTACACATTGGCCTTACTTGACCATCAATCTGGTCTGACCACGAATCTGGTCCACAATTTTATAAAACAATCCAATTCTATCATAATAACAGAATAAATAATGTAAAGCAATAAACAAAATCATAAGCAATATTAGATGTTCAATAATGAAATGGTTTCAATCTTCACAAAGGATCAATACGGCAATTTCAAAGAATGGCTGTTAGGTAATGAAAGAATTGGATAACAAAGGAATCAAAGTTTCAAGGTTGCAAGGATTTGGTCTTTCAAAGCATAAGGTACAATGGTTTGAATATGTAAGCAATTTGATTCAGTGTTTGGTATTTAGTTTGTATGTGTTTGTGGAGTAGTATCGTATATCTGTGGTTCGTATTCGGGTATACAATAATCAATGGTTCAGAAAGAATAAGATTTACGGCTCAAAGATCAACAACTGGAATCAAGGTTTAGGGTTCAGTGTTTCAAAGCACTTGCAATATAGAACAGGACTATCAATCAACTACAATATATCTCGAGAAAGTTCAGAACACTTACCTGGTACTAGCTTGCTATACTGCACTAACTTCCAATCACAACCGTCTTACTCCTCGACTATCTGCTTTCCTTTCCTAAGCCTTGCCTCTTCTGCTCACATATCATAAGCATCTATCAATACTCAACTCATACGATTCTATTCGGTATACACTTCTATCTACCCTTCATTTTACCCAAATCCGATTAGTTATGCTATAAACAAGTAAATACTAATCACATAGACCGACAATCCAACAAACAAGTCACATATAACACGTAACACATCAAACAATCAATGAAACTCCATTTATAAAGAAGACTCGGGTCATAAACAGGCTTTCGGGCATTTAGTATGATTTTTAAAACATATTTCGGTATTAAAACGGGTCGTTGGATCAATTTTAAAGCAATAAACAGGGTTCGGTTGGCCACATCTGGCTTCAAAATAATTTTCTAATAGTTATCGGGCCTTGAAAACAATTTAAAGTAATATTTTAAAGCTCGAAACTATTTTTCGAAATTTTTAAATCATTAAAAAATAATTAAATCTAATTAATTATTAATTAAATCAATTAATCAATTTAATTTTCAAATTAATTGACCAATTAACTAATTAATTACTAACTAAAATTAATTAACTAATTAATTCAGATTTATTTTTGAATTAAAAATAATTTTTGGAATTAAAATAATAATTTTTGGAATTTTCAGAAATTAAAAACGGATTTTTATAATTAAAATAAATAGAAAATATAAATTTTAAATAATTTTAAAACAAGAATCCAAAATATGCAAATCTTGGAAACCTGGGGGACTAAACTTCATCATCTACAAAAATACAGGGGCTAAACTGCAATTTTGCAGTTCACCCCGCCGGAAAACGACGGGTTCGCCGGAGATGGCGTTCTCGGAATCGTCACACCTCCAAGAGCTACAGATATCATCTATAAATCATGAGGAACACAATCCAACAATCATTTCATCCTAATAACCCCAGACTTGGCCGGAAAATGGCCAAGAAACTCCCCGGTTTCCGGTGACCCGACTTAAACTTAAAAACACAACTCCCTTCGATTCAGGGATCCTCTGTTAACGAGCTATACACCAATCGATTGCAAATTTCATGAGGAACAAGACCCACTATATTTCAACATCTAATAACCCCTAAAACAAAAAGGCCTAAATTTCAATTAAGAACATTCATACGGGTTATAAGCCCTAATTTTAAAATTCGAAAATTAAACTCAATTTTGAACATGTTATTGAACTCCAAATCAGTCATATGACATATGAAAATCATCAGGAAAACAAGCTCTACAACATGCAAGCATCAAATCATTCAAACAATTATCCGTACAAAAATTCATATTTTTAATCATAATAATTCAAAAATAAATAAAAATATATAAAATCAACCTTTGATTCTGTAGTAAAACGAGTTCCAGAATCTGATAGTACTCCTCAAACCCTTCGATTTTGTTACTCGAGCTTTGAAAACAGAGATCACTAACACCTTCAAAAGCTGGTTTGATTTTCAGAAGATTATATGAATATATGAATTTTCTCTGTAAAATTTAATAATTACTGTTTGCAAATGATTTTTGGTACGAAATAAAATACGGTAAAGGCTATTTATAATTACGGAAAATTAGTATCCCGCTGGATCATTCCGGATATAAAATGGTACGTTTATTTATAAAAACAGATTCAAACGGTACCGGTTTTCGGGATAATTATCCAAATCAGTATAATTTGTATTGCGGTCTTGGTCTCAGCGCCTGGTTACACGTTTTACGAGGTGATAATTATAATAGTTTAATAAAAAGATCCCGTTTATCAAAAATACGAGTTTTATTGATTTACCGAAACGAATATTGTATCGAAAATATTGCACCGGGACCCGCGCAGGACAAACCGTATGCCGGATCGAAAAAGTCGAAACATGGAAAATGCTCGGAATATTGCAATTAGGTTAGGAAGGAATTCTCGGAAGAGTTTCGGGTTATAAAAACGTAAAAACGGGTGACGTCGGTTGGTTCCCGATTGAATAAAATAGTTTATAAATACTCGAATTTTTTTTTATAGAATCCATATATTTCCTATAGAATCATAAATCAACATAAAAATAAATAAGAAGATATGTCAATTATTTATATTTTATTTTTGACATATAAAAATTAAAATACTCAATTTATGTTATTTTTAGTGTTAGGTCATACACACTGTAGAAGGGGGTTAAATACAGTGTATACTACAATCAAATCGAATTAAGAACACAAGTATAAAACACAGAATAATCTTATTAATAAAACAGTATTACAATGGAACCGTTCTCTCTCAGTGATGAACAAATATCACGAGAGCTGCTAGGATTACAATGAATAATATTCTCGATTATGATGACACATATAATGTAAACCCTATGATATGTTTATATAGACACTCAGTTACAAGATAAACTTCTAATTGATATCGAATATAAGTCTGCATCCTAAAATATATCAATTAGTTATCTTTTCCTCCAAGTATTCTATTCTTCATAGAATTCTTCTCCATGCATATCTCTTCTTATGTTTGCCTTAATCATCTTTCCTTCAATCAGCCGCCTTCCTGATCTTAACGTCTTCTTAAGTCCTGATATTATCTCCTGATAAATATCTTAAGTTCTGATAACTTAAGTTCTGATATCTTAAGCTCTGACTTCAGTATAAGTACTGATTTCCAGTTAAGTCCTGATTTGTCATGTTAGTTAAGATCTAAAAACTAAACATAAATCATTATTAGACATGACATCACAAATATATCTAACAATCTCCCCCAACTTGTAAATTAGAATAATATACAAGTTCAATAGATATTTGATGATGTTAAAAACATTAAGTACAAATGCATATGAGAATTTGACTAAGTAACTACAACTCACAGTCCTTGTAGCTTTTACCATCCTTAAAGTCTGATATCAGCTTTAGCCTGTATATACTTCAAAATTTATCAGCTGTAGTTCTTTACTTGGCTTCAGTGTGTGATCTCTTTAATGTCAGGAGTTGTTCTGAGATAGTTCTTTAACAAACTCCTCTCAGCATATTCAAGTTCATTCTGCATCCTCCTTTTTGCATCTTTAAGTTCAGCTGTATCTTCTCCTGTCTGAAAGATAGCAGCCCTAAGATCATTTATTTTTGCTTTCCTTATCTCCTGATCCAGTCTGATGACATAGGCTTTATCAGACTCTAGATTGAATTCAAAACCCTTAATACCAAGAAATGTAGTGATTTTAGCAGTATTAGGCTTCATCTCAACTAATTCACCATTGTGAGCTCTGTACTTAGGATAGTATGGTATGTCAGACTTTACAGAGTAAAGTTTCTTCTGCCTTTGAATATCAGATTTTAAGTAACTGGCAGCACCATCTGTTGATCTGTTTTTCACTTGAAGTAGAAATAACACATGTTGTAATTCTTAAAAGAACTTCAAACGAATAGCATTCTTTCTAATCTGGAATACCCTCCCATCTGTCATAAAATATAACATGATATCTTCTTTCAATACAGAGTGGTAGACCATTTGTATAGACTCCAGTTGATTCAATCTTTCAGGAGTTGTTCCTACTCCTGGTTCACTCAAAGAGGTTGGATCAGAGGTAGTATTATTTACTCTCTTTTCTTTAGAACTACCCAATCCTGATTTGTCTCTAGCTTCCTTTCCTCGAATAATTCTTGCTTCAAAACCACTTGATGTAGTCTTTAAAAGTTGTGTAGATTGTTGAGCTTTAGTAAACCCAGGTAGGAGAATTTTTGAAGGTTTAACATGAGCAATGTCAGAGGTTTCCTTTTCTTTATCTTCTGATATCAAGCCAACTTGAACTCTGTCAGAGGTTGTTTGCTTCATTGTAATATCAGAATTTACTAAGTCCTGATCTTGAACAACATGAGCTCTGTCAGAGGTTGTTTGAATATTCTTCTTCTTCAAAATCAGACTAGTATCTTCATCGGATTTTGCTTCCAGATCCATGATTAACATATATATCTTTACAGGTTCATCAATTTTTGCCTTACCCTTGGATCTAGGATCAACTTCCACCTGTGATTTGGACTTGGCCTAAATGCCTCAGTATATGTTCTCTCTTTGATCACAATGCCCTTAGGCTTAGGTGGTTTCTTTGCAATGACTTGAGCTTTTGACTTTGACTTGACATTTTCTGCTTTAAGTCTGGCTTCTTCTTCCTTAAGACTTTCAAAGTCCATTCCTGGATTGTCTTTGAAAAATAGTCTTTTTGAAATTTCTTCATCCAGCTTCTGTAACTTGGGGTCTTGATAGTAGACTCTTGTTTCCTTCCCCTTGAACTTCAGTGTCTGCATAAACTTCTGTGATTCTTGACTTTCAACCTGTATCAGAACATCAGGCTTAGTCAGAAATTGCTTATCAGAACTTATTCTTCTATCAGCATCAGAGCTTTATCTCTGTGTAGAAGTTCCTGCTTTCCTGGATGAAAAGCCTTTGCCTTGACCATGACCTCTACCCTTTTCAGAGTTTCCATGGTCATCATTTCCATCATCCTTTTTCTTCAGTGCTAAATCAGTAGAGCATTTGGACTTAATCACTTTCTCCCCCTTTTTAGCATCATCAGGTAATAGAAGAGAGAAAAGTAATTCCACTGAAGATTGAATTTCATTTAGTTGAACTTGTTGATAAGCTTGATTCTTTAGTACTTCATCAATCTGAGCTTGCTGTTTCTCCTGAGCTTTCTCAATAGCCTCAACTCTGCTAAAGGTAGGCTTGAAAAATCAATCTTTTCTAGTCTGTCATTTAATTGCTTGATAGACAGATGACCAACATTCACTTTCTTCTCCTTTCTCACTTGACTAGATTCTCCTGAAATGAAGTTTTTGGAAACTGATCCATACTTTTCATTTAACTTGGCAAGTTTGGCTTTACTCACAGGTTTGCTCACAGCCGACGGATGAGGGTTTATATCACTCGACGGATAATCCTTTTGATTATCCGACGGATGACTCTCATCATCCATCGAGTCCACATCTGTTAGCACTCCTTCAACCAAATTGGATTCCAGCTTCTTCTTATTCTTCTTCCAGGCTGCATCACAGAAGGACTCAATACCTTGAACTTTGGTGATTTGAGCATGAACATCTCTAGATGTTTTCCATGCCTTAATCGCCTCATGTTCTTGTTCAAGCTGCTTCTTCAAGATCTCTTCTTTCTTCAAGGACTCGGTTAATTCATCCTTAGCAATTTTACACTCAATTTTCAATTTTTCAAATTCAATAAATTGAGACTCTAGCACATTATTCCTCTCACTTAAAAACAAATTGTTTTCTTTGATTTTAGCATTTTCCTTAGTAAGAGACTTAAGTGTAACACGCAAATGATATAAAGATATGTCATTTATTGCATCATTACACTCAGCTTTAGATAAATGTGCAAGGTTAGTGGTGATTACCTGATTACTTGAAGAACTTGTCTCTGTTTCATCAGACTTGGCCATTAGGGCTAGATTCACATAGCTGACATCCTCATCCTCATCCAGACCATCTGCTGCCTAGTCATTTTCTTGTGTAATGAAAGCCCTTTCCTTTTGTTTGAGCAACTCAAAATAATTCTGTTTATAATCCACAGGCTCAAACTTCTTCTTACTAGAATCTGACTTTCTGCACTCACTGGCAAAGTGCCCTTCCAAGCCATATTTGAAACATTTGAATTTTGATTTATCCATCATGTTTCCATTTGGCTTAGCTACTCCAAAGTTCTTCTTGAACTTGAGCTTATCAAATCTTCTGGAATGAAAAGCCAGGTGTTCATCAATATCCTCCATGTCATCTTGGCTTAAAGAATCTTCATTTTCTGCTACCAGCCCATTGCCCTTTTTTTCACAGACCTTTGAAGTAGACTCAACAGCTTCTATCTTCATCTCCTTCTCTTTCTCTAACTCAGAAACCAGTGCAATGGACCCTCCTTTCTTCCTCCCTTTCCCCATTCTTTCATCTTGCTCTATTTCAAACTCATAAGTCTTTAGAATGCCATACAGTCTCTCTAGTGTAAATTCTTTGTATTCTTGTGAATTTCTCAAAGAGACTGTCATTGGTTCTCATTCTTTTGGTAGGGATCTGAGAAACTTGAGGTTAAAATCTTTGGTTTGGTAGACTCTTCCATGCAGCTTTAGAGCATTTAGTAGCTTTTGAAATCTACTAAAGATATCAGTGAGAGTTTCACCTTCTTCAAAGTGGAAATGCTCATATTGCTGAATTAGTAACTGCATCTTGTTTTCTCTAACTTGTTCAGTGCCATCACAGATAATTTGAATAGTATCCCAAACTTCCTTGGCAGTTTTGCAATTGATGATGTTGTCAAACATGTCACCATCAACTCCATTGAACAGAATATTCATGGCCTTGTTCAATATCAGGATCTGACCATTCATGCCTTGGCTTGGGAACTGATGGCTCGTTTCCAGTTGCAGCTCTCATTGGTACATGAGGGCCTCTCTCTATGCAATCCACATAGGCCTCATCTTGAGAAAGTAAATGGATATGCATCTTTACCTTCCAGTGATGGTAATTATCTTTGTCCAGAAAAGGAATCTGGACTCCAACATCCTTCTTGTTCGTCTTGCTGTTTGTTGTGATCTTTAAACTCTTTGTTCTTCAATAGCCTGCTCTGATACCAATTGTTAGTCCCTAATAATGCAACAAGAATTACAGAAGGGGGATTGAATGGAATTCTTGAAACTTTTTATGAATTACAAAATGTGTTATCTTAATAGTATATATAGGTGTTTGATTTGCTAAGTGCGGAATAAGAGTTAGTTAAATCAAAACACAAAGTAATATGTTAGGTCGCACACACTGTAGAAGGGGGTTGAATACAGTGTTTAGCACAATCAAATCGAATATAAGAACTCAAGTAACAAAAAATAGATTTTATTCAACACAATAAACTCTGTTATAATATGGAACTGTCCTCTCTCAGTGATGAACAAATTATCACGAGAGCTGCTAGAGTTACAAAGAATAATTACTTCGATAATTGTAACACTTATAGTGTAAACTCTATGCCTATGTTTATATACTACACAGTTACAAGATAATCTTCTAATTGATATGGAATATAATTCTACTTCCTAAAATATATCAACTAGTTATCTTTTCTTCCAAGTATTCTATTCTTCATAGAATTCCTTCTTCATGCACAATTCTTTCTGTCTTAGTCTCGATCTTCTTTCCTTTCAATCAGCCGCCTGCCTTATCTGAAAGTCATCTTAAGTCCTGATATTATCTCCTGATAAATATCTTCTGATCTTTAAGTTCTGATAACTTAAGTTCTGATATCTTAAGTTCTGTCTTCAGTATAAGTGCTGATTTCCAGTTAAGTACTGATTTGTCCTGTTAGGTAAGATCTGAAAACTAAACACAAATCACATTACACATGACATTATCAAATATATCTAACAATCTCCCCCAACTTGTAAATTAGCATAATATACAAGTTCAACAGATATTTGATGATGTCAAAAACATTAAGTACAAATGCATGAGAATTTAACTAGATAACTACAACTTACAGTCCTTTCAGCTTTACCATCTTTAACTTTTGATAACAGCTTCAGTCTGTATAAACTTCAGAATTTAAGCAGTTGTAGATCTTTGACTTGGCTTCAATTTCTTCTGATCTCTTTGATATCAGGAGTTGTTCTGAGATAGTTCTTCAACAAACATCTCTCAGCATATTCAAGTTCATTGACCATCCTCCTTTTAGCATTTATCAATTCAGCTGTATCTTCTCCAGTTCGAAAAATAGCCGCTCTGAGATCATTTAACTTAGCTTTTCTTATCTCCTGATCTAGTCTAACCATATATGCCTTGTCAGACTCTAGATTGAATTTCACAGCCTTATAACCCAGAAAAGTAGTTATAATCCTAGCAGAGTTAGGCTTCATATCGACAATATCACCCTTGTGATCTCTGTACTTGAGACAGTATGTGTTGTCAGACTTTAAAGAATAAAGCTTCTTCTATCTTTAAATTTGAGACTTTAAATATCTTGCAGCACTATCTGTTAATCTGTCTTTCACTTGAAGTAGGAATAGAACATGTTCCAGTTCCTCAAAATACTTCAGTGGTATAACATTTTTCTTAATCTGGTATACCCTTCCATCTGTCATAAAATATAACAAGATATGTTTTTTCAAGAAGGTATGGTAAACCATTTGTACATATTCAAGTCGATTCAATCTTTCAGGAGTTGCTCCAACACCTGGTTCACTTAAGGAAGTTGGATCATTGGTAGTGTTATGTACTCTTCTTTTATCAGAACTACCCAACCCAGATTTATCTCTTGCTTCCTTTCCTGTAACAACTCTTGCTTCAAAACCACTTGTTGCAGTCTTCAAAGGTTGAGTCTGTTTAGCTTTGTTGAATCATGGTAGGAGTATCTTTGAAGATTTAACATGAGCAATGTCAGAGGTTTCCTTTTCCTTATCTTCTGATATCCAGCCAACTTGAGCTAAGTCAGAGGTTGCTTGCTTCTCTGTCATATCAGAACTTACTATATCTTGACTCTGAACAACATGAGCCATGTTAGAGGTTGTTTGAAAAATCTTCTTATGCATCAGAGTAAGATTAGCATCTTCTTCATCATCAGTTATTTCTTCATCCATGACTGGCATATAAACCTTTACAGGTTCATCAACTTTTTCTTTGCCCTTGGACCTTGGATCAATTTCCATTTGTGATTTGGCCTTGGTTGCCTCAGAACTTGTTCTTTCCTTTATCACAATACCCTTAGGCTTTGGAAATTTCTTTTCAACAACAGAAGTTTTAGATTTTGTCTTGACACCTTCTGCTTTGAGTCTAGCTTTTTCTTCCTTTAGACTCTCAAAGTCCATTCCTGGATTTTCTTTAAGAAATAACTCCCTTGAAATTTCTTCATCAAGTTCCAGATGTTCACCAGAACTTATCCTTTAACCAGTATCAGAACTTATTCTTCTCCCAATATCAGAACTTGTTCCTTGACTTGTAATTCTAGCTTTACTTGATGAAAATCCTTTGCCTTGACCTTGACCTCTACCCTTATCAGAGTTTCCGTGGTCATCATTTCCATCATCCTTTCCTTTCAGTGTCTGAATAGATTTGCATTTGGACTTAATCACTTTCTCCCCCTTTTTGGCATCAGCAGGTAAAAGAAGAGAGACAAGCAATTCCACTGAGGATTGGATCTTATTGAGTTGACTTTGGTGAGAAGCTTGATTCTTCAGAATTTTTTCAATTTGAGTTTGTTGCTTCTCCTGAGTTTTCTCAATGTAGGCAATTCTGTCAAAGGTTGGCTTGAAAAATCTGTTCTTTTCAAGTTTCACATTCATATCTTGCTGGATCAAGTTTTCTTGAATTTTATTCACTTTGTCATGAGTTATTGAGTGTTGACCTTGAAGGTGCCTTGTACTTAATGCAGTAACTCTCAGTTGTGCCTTGAAATCATCATTTATCAGCATTTCATCAGCTTTTGCAAGATGCTCAGCAAGAATCTTTTCAGAAGGAACAAAACTAACTGAGTTCCATTCTTTAGTCCACTCCTTTCCTCTAGGAGTTTCACTCCAAGGTACTAGTGCTTCCCCTGTAACAAACTTTTTAACTAAATCAACTTTATGAACAGTTTGTTGAGGTGCATGTCCTGATGGACCAGCTGCATCAGCATCTAAATTGGCAGCAACTTCACCAGTAATTTCTTCATTGGCAGCATCAGAACTTGTAGATCCTGCAGTATCAGCATCCTTTGATAAAATAGCAGTATGTGAGGCTATAGAGACTTCAACATTTTCCTCTAAATTCTGATATGCAGCCATGTTCTGATCAACATCCAAAATTGATGTTGTTGGTGGAGTGATTTGAATTGGTGGAGTTTCAAGTACAAAACCCCAGGCACAATCAGGCCATGAATATCAATTTCAGCACTTGTACCTGGTTCTTCAGTATGTACTGGATCAACTATAGGTGACATAGGAGGTGTAGGTATTTTAGCTTGAGCAGTTTCATGTTGTGCAGAAGGAAGTAATTCAATAACAAATGGTTCTGTTGAGATCAGAGATTCCTGATCCCCTTCCTTAGCTGCTTCCATTACATCTGAATCTGACTCAACTATGTCCCTATGAGCTCTCTGTTTCTTTAATTTCCTCAAAGGTGGAGACACTGTAGGAGCTTTATCATCAGAATTTAACTTTCTAAGCCTTTTGAGGGGCCTAGAACTCCCAGTTACAGTATCTTTCTGAGAATTAACCTTCTCAGCTTCTATAACAACAGGTTCTAATATTGGAACCTGTTCCTCAGCATCTGATTCATCTCGGAGAATAATTCTCCTTCTCTTCTGTTGAGTCTGAGGTCCTTTCTTAGTCCTCTTGGGTTTGGAAGACGAAGGCTTCACTGTAGGATCAGAAGGTTGAGATTGAGAACTTTGAGGTGTTTGTGTAGAGGTGGTAGGTGCTGATGGATGAGTATCTGATGGTTGGATATCAGGATATACTTCAGTATATTTAACCGGATCAGAGGTTATTAAGGCTTGTTTGACAAATAAAGGAACTAGGAGGGGTCTTAACACAGCCTTCTTATTATCAGTAGACAATAAGTCATTAAAAGCTCTTTTAGCTAGTCTGAATGGTGAAATTAATTCACTAGCAGATTGGGGCTTATCATCACAACAAAAACTATAGATAAGATGACAGAATCTAGCAAAATAAACAGTATTTCTATCTTCTGTCATTCTATCCCCAATAAAACCTAAGACGGCACTTGCATAATCAAAATCAGTTTGATTAATGAGAGCATACCCGATTTGTTGGCTGAATATGGGGATTGCATCAAAATTAGAGCATTTGTTTGCAAAAGCCTTGGTTATGCAGTCAAAGAAGAAACTCCATTCCCTCCTTATGAAAGATCTCTTCAACTGACCCAGCTTTGCCAATGTCCTCTCATACCCCATACTAGCCATCATGTTTTGAAGAACTGGCTCTTTAACAGTAGAATAAACACAGTTCTCAGGCAGCTACAGTGTTTGTCGGACCGCAGCCAATGTCACAACATGCTCATCCTCCCCTGATGAAAAATAATACTTGGGGACCCTTGAGAACCACCATCATCATATACTCCGCTTCTCCAGAACTTCAGCACTTGAGTACCAGAGACTACATCAGGTGCGGTCAGAGCGTACCCAATATCAGAACTAGCAAGAAAGTCCTGAATGAAATGAAGTTCTGATGGGGCTTCTAACTTTCTAAGAATAGCGGAGAAGTTATTAGGAACAAATTTAGCTCCACCAAAAATTACATCTTTTGGTGCCATCTCTGTAAGAAATTAAGTGAATAAGAGAATGTTTGCAAAGTGTTTGTAAAAAGTCCTGAGAAAAAAACAACTTCAGAAAATAAAAGACAGGGAGAGAGAGAGAGAGAGAAAGAAAAAGAGATTTAGAATAGAAAAGTAAATAAAAGATTAGAAAATCTTTTATCTCTCATATATGTACTCTCTCCACTCAACAGTTATATTTTTGAAGCATGGGATAGACTTTACACCTGGCACCATTTGAACAGTCAGTAAACGGTTAGAATGAGAGTTAATGGGCACGTAAAATAAGCAATACTTACCGTGCACATGCAATTTTTCAGGACATACACGTTAACCACTAACCCACAATGATTATGACTGTTTTATCACATATTAACCAATATTCTATAAAAATATTATCATTTAGGTAATGACCAAAAATAAATCAAGTAAATAAATATTGTCACGTCAGCATCAGAACTTGACTATTATCAGGATATAAAAGTCATCAGAATAAGGCTCCTTAACTCGAAAAGTGAATGTATATACCTTTAATTCTTCACACAAATACTGATATGGTTTCATCAGAACTTAATCATCAGAACTTCCATCAGAACTTGTCCTCAGAATTTATGCAATCTGACACATAGACTGTTCATCTAAAATAACATTGATCACCACAGTAATTTTCATCATTCATATGGAGTGTAAGTGTGTGCATTAAGCTAAATATCAGACAAAGAGTAAAGTCTGATTCACTTTAGTACATCTTAGAAATAAGGCATAACTAAGAACTTTGCTCAAAATCTGTCATTATTCTAAAGCCTACTATTGAATGATTTCATGCATGAGTCCACCTCAACTGTTTTGTGCTCATTTTATGCATCTTTTAAAATTCTATTTTACAGTGGCTTCTCAGTGTAAGTGAGTCACGACTGCTTATCAGAATTTATGCTGTTATCAGAGTATTTCTCCAGTAATCATAGAGTGTGAAAAGTCACCAAGAAAATTTTATTTTGCTTTTCTAATGCATATTACTTAATACCAACCATGCACTTGGGGCTTCCCTTCTACATTTTTACTCTAGATCTCATAGGAGTACCTGATTTTTATTTCTTTTCTTTTCTTTTTATTTTGATAAGTGAGGCTTATCAGCACTTAGCACATCCACCAGATTTACTAACATCAGAACTTATCAGATAAGAAGCACTATTCTAGTTTTTGACTTAGTAATAAGATACACAAAGTAAACTGAACTAAGCTCAATATCAGAATTTGCTTGTGTTAAAAGATTTCCACATAATTAATTACTTCAAACATGGGATCTTTAGTATATTAAAAATTACTAGGTCAGCATCTAGCACAGTTATCCTCATTGGATTGAATAGTCACAGAAATATTCATATCACTATCAGAGTTTAGAAATTCACATCAGACAACAATCAGCACTTAAGTAATTTTCAATTTAAGCACTGAATACACAAAGATAGTAATATATGTAAATATTGATCATAAAGTCTAATGTATCAGAACATAAACTAAGCAGATTTAGAGAAAGAACCTGAAACCATTCCAAGTTCATTTACCAATCTTGTAAAAGTAGCTTCACACAGTGATTTTGTGAAGATATCTGCTAGTTGTTGATCTATGGGAATAAAATGCAATTCCACTGTACCTTCATCTACATGTTCCCTTATGAAGTGGTACCTAATGATGATGTGCTTTGTCATTGAGTGTTGAACTGGATTACCTGTCATAGCAATAGCACTTTGATTATCACAATAAATAGGGATTTTAGAAAATTCTAACCCATAATCTAGTAACTGATTCTTCATCCAAAGAATTTTTGCACAAAAGCTTCCCGCAGCAATGTATTATGCTTCTGCAGTTGATGTGGAAATTGACTTCTATTTCTTGCTAAACCAAGAAACCAATCTGCCTCCAAGAAATTGGCAACTTCCACTTGTGCTTTTCCTGTCAATTTTACATCCTGCAAAATCTGCATCTGAGTAACCTATTAGCTTAAAGTCTGATTCTCTAGGATACCACAATCCCAGATCAGCTGTACCCTTAAGGTACTTGAAAATTCTTTTCACAGCTGTTAAGTGAGGTTCTCTTGGATCTGCTTGAAATCTTGCACAAAGACAGATAGCATACATGATATCAGGTCTACTTGCAGTTAGATAGAGTAGAGAGCCAATCATACCTCTGTAATCAGTAATATCTACTGATTTACCAGTATCCTTATCCAACTTAGTTGCAATGGCCATATGAGTGGATGCACTTGAACAATCCTGCATTCCAAATTTCTTCAACAAATTTCTGGTGTACTTAGATTGACAAATAAAAGTTCCTTCTCCATTCTGCTTGACTTGAAGGCCCAGAAAATAGTTAAGTTCTCCCATCATACTCATTTGATATCTTGACTACATCAGCTTGACAAACTTCTTACAAAGTCTGTCATTTGTAGAACCAAAAATGATATCATCAACATATATTTGCACCAAAAGTAAGTCATTTCCATGGTTGAGGTAGAACAATGTTTTGTCAATAGTCCCTCTGTTAAATCCACTTTCCAGAAGAAACTGAGCTAATGTCTCATACCATGCTCTTGGATCTTGCTTAAGGCCATAAAGTGCTTTATCAAGCCTGTAGACATGATTGGGAAATTTGGGATCTACAAAGACTGGAGGTTGTTCAACATATACCTCTTCTTCCAATTCTCCATTAAGAAAAGCACTTTTCACATCCATTTGAAAGACTTTAAACTTCTTGTGAGCAGCATAAGCCAAAAATATCCTTCTGGCTTCCAATCTAGCAACTGGTGCAAATGTTTCATCATAATCAATTCCCTCATGTTGAGAGTATCCTTTTGCAACCAGCCTTGCTTTTTCCTTATAATTATGCCGTCACTATCAGTTTTATTTCTGAATTCCCATTTTGTACCAACAACTGATCTGTTCCTTGGTCATTGCACTAGGGTCCAGACTTTATTTCTTTCAAATTTATTTAACTCTTCTTGCATTGCTTGTACCCAATCAACATCTTGAAGAGCTTCTTCCACTTTCTTTGGTTCATTCTGAGAAAGAAAATAATAATAAAGACATTCATTTGATGTAGCTGTTCTAGTTCTGACACCTACATCAGGATTTCCAATAATTAAATCAGGTGTATGTGCTTTAGTCCACTTCCTTGCAGATGGAAGGTTTTCTCTAGAACTGGATGCTCCCCCATGATCCATGCTGTCTCCATCAACATTTTCTGATGCTCCCCCTGAAATTATGCTCTCTGAGTTGGATCCTTCATTATTTGAGTTTCCAGAAATATCAGAACATGAGTTTCCAGAATTATCAGAACTTGGCCCATCAGAACTTGAAGAGCCTGTTGTAGGTTCTGATGCTTCTTGAGATGTGGTTGGATCTTCAGTATGCTCCCCCTGCACAGGTGCATTTTCTTTAGGCGTAGTCACCACAGTTTCAATAATATCAGAGTTTAATCCATCAGAGTTTGCAGTATCAGGATTTACAGAATCAGAATTTAAAACTTCATTTTCGAATCTCAGCTGATCATGATCATTAAAATCTTCAAGTCCAGTAATCTTCTTATCATCAAAAGAAACATTGATAGATTCCATGACAACCCTTGTTCTTAAATTGTAGACTCTGAAGGCTTTTATAGAAAGTGGATATCCAACAAAAATTCCTTCATCAGCTTTTAGATCAAATTTGGATAGCTGTTCGGGATGAGTCTTAAGAACAAAACATTTGCATCCAAATACATGAAAATACTTCAGATTTGGGTTCTTTTTCTTCACCATCTCATATGGTGTTTTACCATGCTTGTTGATAAGTGTTGAATTCTGAGTAAAACAAGCAGTCGGCACAGCTTCAGCCCAAAAGTAGGTTTCCAACTTTGCTTCATCAAACATAGTTCGTGCAGCTTCAATAGATTTCTATTCTTTCTTTCAACAACTCCATTTTGTTGTGGAGTTCCAGGAGCAGAAAATTCCTGCTTTATTCCATGGTCTTTGCAAAACTCTTCCATAATCAAATTCTTGAACTCAATACCATTATCACTTCTTATAATCTTCACAGAATCTTTGACCAATTTATCCAGTTGCTTGACATGATCAATCAAGATAGATGCAGTTTCACTTTTTATGTGCAAGAAATACACCCATGTGTATCTGGTAAACTCATCCACTATGACCATAACATATTTCTTCTTTATAATAGACATGACATTAACTGGATCAAATAGATCAACATATAGTAGGTGATAAGGCTCAAGAATTGATGATTCAGTCTTGCTCTTGAATGAAGATTTTCTTTGTTTTGCCTTCTGACATGAATCACAAAGGCCATCAGGAGCAAATACTGACTTTGGCAATCCTCTCACAAGATCTTTCTTGACTAGTTCATTTATATTGTTAAAATTTAAATGAGAGAGTTTCTTGTGCCAATCCCAACTTTCTTCAATTGATGCTCTACTCAACAGACAGATTGCAGAACCATCAGTACTTGTTGAAAGCTTGGCTTCATAAATGTTACCATGCATGTATCATTTCAGAACAACTTTGCATGTAGATTTACTTACAACTTCACAGTGTTCTTCAAAGAAATCCACATGATAACCTATGTCACAGATTTGACTCACACTCAGCAGATTGTGTTTAAGTCCTGAGACCAGAGCTACTTTTTCAATGATGACATTCCCAAGATTGATATTGCCATATCCCATAGTTTTTCCAATGTTGCCATCTCCATAAGAAACACATGGGCCAGCTTTCTCCACAAAGTCTGATAGCAGGGCTTTATTTCCAGTCATATGTCCAAAATCCACTGTCCAGAACTAGGATATTTTTCCTGTTGCCCTGCAATCACAAAGACAACTAATGATTAGTTTTAAGGACCCAGACTTGCTTGGATCCTTTGGCCTTTTTAAGTTTGTTAACATGTGGCGCCCCAAAACCCGGGGTCAGGAGTCTCGAAAGCCACGCCATCTAAACTCACACAACTCACACAATAATATATAAATACTCACACTTCACGACCCCACACTTATCGCACATACACTTACAGGTTATTGTCTTGGAAATGAACCCATCATAACTAGAGTAATTGTTAACCATCAAGTGATATTTATTAATCCAAAAGTAATTAATCTTACCAGGGAGTGACCTTTAGGTAAGGCTAGTCCGCCGGCCAAATATACGTTTCTTGTTTCTTATCTTACATAAATCATACTTATATATAAGCCGAACTATAAACAACTGAAAACTAATCCAGCTTATTCTGACTACCTATGGTACAGCACCAAACAATCTATGGAACTGCTAGCCATTTCCTACCCGTTTCCTGGCTGTGGTTCTCATGGCAGGCATCTTGATTCACTGTTGTGTTGTGTCAATTTAAGAAAACAAGTGTGAACTATAATGCTCAGCATAATAATGTACAATATGGAAATGACTGTATGATAACATCATATATTATATATATATTTTATTCAAAATAGTTTTCCTTGGTGTCACACACCTTCTTACGAAGACAATTCTTTAATGGGGTTTTTATAACCTGTGAATACCTTAATAGTAATCCCAGCACCTAGGCTTGGGTTACGGTATTGCATTTCAATTCTAATTGGAAGAGTTTGGACATTCACCGGAGCCACCGCATACGATGATCAGTCGTACTACGGAAATAGTAACCTTTTCTACTAGTAGAAGGACGAAACCGTCATCCCTCGGGTATCACCCTTGCCATATTCGGGCTACGTGTCCCATTTTCGGGTATACACATACTTCACAAGTTCCTGAGTACACTGAGTACCTTCTCATGCGGTACCTTTGGTAGCCCATCTAGCACACATAGTACCAGAGTCTACCCATCCCTTGTCCTTTAAAAGAATTCTATCAATCTCGAGAACTCGAACCACATCGAAGTTCCTCAAGCGTTTTGCTTGTGATCGAAATAGCTTATCTTTTTAAGATATAAGTGTATATATATGCATATACGTACTTTCGAGAATTTCGAAGGAAGTACTAAGGATGTGAGTTGACCGTTGTCAACATATAATTATTAAGGGGGAAAAAGTTTCTTCTCGAAACTATATTCAATATATTAATAAGTCGGGATAATATTCACCGACGATCTGAAATTATTCGTATGATATTCTGTAATCAAAAGTACATTTTAAATTAGGATCTATGATTTTTAAATCAATAATAAACCCTTTAAGAATAATAATACATTAAATACTAGTCAATAAATATTAAACCTCGAATGAGTTTACTCTCTAGAAGGTTTATTTAAAATAATATTCCTCAACTAGTTTGTGTCTACGTAATTAATAATCTATAATGATTAATCGGGTTTGAAATAAATAAATGTTGGAGTATACTACTCCCATAATAAAGGAATAAGTATATAGTATTTATTATCTGAACAATAAAATATAGTTGAGGGAATATGATCGTTGGGAAATCGTTTTAATAAAAGTTCGAGGTGTTTTAATATTTCCTAAGTGGACGATGAGTCCCTTTAAAACATACTACTATGGACTTATAACCGTCCTATAATATCTCCGGAATGATTCCGGGTTTTGTCTTAAATCCCGACCGATTCTTGGTCTTATATACTACGTCACGCTTAAAGCGAATAACATTTCACAATATATACTTATCGTACAACATCGCTACATTATGCGAAATTCAACAACTACGTATCATGGCAAACATGTTATTTATGCGATGATAGTAAAACAATCTTTTCACAACACAACAGTAAAAATGGAGTTGGGTTTGTAAACTTGCCTGGGTATCTCTAGGTGGAGGATGCTCTAGGTTCCGCTCGGAAATCTATAACCATAAACACATTTCATTTCGTTAGGTTTCGTTCTAATTTATGGTAACTCGCACTCATGCGCTACTCATTATGCACCCTCTCAACTCATACCACCCTTAACATTTCTTTTAAGTCATAATTACATTATGGTTACTTCATTTTCCTAAGTATCTTGGGTTCATTCTCATTATCGTTGTCGGCTCCGCCTATAGATTCTCTTGGCTTCTATTCGCACGGTCTCGGCTCTGACATTTTTATAAAATTGAAAAATTATTATTTTTACTTGAAATTTTTATGGAAGTTAGAAAACTCAATATGTTACTCTCTGTAAAAATTTCATGATTTATGAATACTTTAAGTCTATCCTTTATATTTTCAAAGTTCGTAATTCGTAGCAGTTTTTGTCGCGTAAATCACTTTTACTAAAACAACCATAACTTTTGATCTGTAAATCGGAATCAAGCGATTCAAGCGCCTACAAGATCCTTATAACATTGTATATCCTAAACCAAGGTTATTTTCAAGAATCTACAGTTTACAACTTCGGGACGTTCTGCAGAAACTTAAAGTTACGGTTTGTTGGTTTTAACGAAGTTACGTTTACGATCGGGGTTTCGTTTACGCCCTAACTATCAACACAACCACCAAAAATAATCATATCATCATCAACACACAAACTCCTGTCAAGAACATCATGTTCTTGAGGCAACAACAACCAATCTTAAATCTACTTAACTTAATCATCAAGATTTCATCAATACTACTTAGTAAGCTAGGTTTACTACCACATACTAAATGGATCTTAAAAATGAACCTTAAATGAAGTTGGTGTTAGGAATATATGTATTAGTTTGATGATAAGTTAAACAAAATACTTAAGTAGAAATCTAGTGTTTGTAGCCTCAACGGATAAGACCATTCTGGCTATCCGTTGATGGAGTAGCTTTACTTAGAAATAAATTTAGTATTATAGCACATTTCAGTTTCTGTATTTAAGTTATAATTCTTAGATGATTATGGGAAATTATAAGTCATGTTGACTACTAGTGGATATGCAAATAGGAGGGCTAATTATAAATATTTCATGCCTTGTAATTTTGTATAAGTGAAGTAGTATCAACTTGATAAATTAAAGGCCTTCAACGGATGAGAAACAAAGCTTCAACGGATGTCTCTAAAGCTTCAACGGATAACATCCATCAACGGATGAGTGCATCAACGGATAAAGCTTCAACTACTGATGCATCAACGGATAAAAGTCATCAACGAATGAAAGCTTCAATGGATGCTCAGTTCAATGACAGTTGACAGTGACAATTCATAAGCTGACAGAGGCACATGGGTTGACAGAGACAATTGGAATATGGTAGCCTCTTGGAGGAATCAAGAAAATGCAGCATTCCATTCTGGTGCAAACAAGGAAGTATTCAAAGATTCACAGATTATCCTAGATTGCATTGGATAGAGAAATGAAGAAGAAACATGTGAAGAATCTTTTTAATTATATTTGTACTTTTGTCTTCACTTGTAAACTTGGTGATATATAAACCAAGTTGCAGCTAGTAATTAGATGGTGAATTTTCCAGAGCTGTTTAGAAAACATAGAGAGAAAATCATCTAATTTGTACTAGGACGCAGCTGTGATCAATTCTTTTGAATCACATATTTTCTGAAATACACATCTCTGGTGGAACAACAAATCCACCAGAAAAGTTTTTAAGTCTTTGTGTTCTTTACATTTGTGTTTTGAATATATATATGTCTGCACCTGCCCAAAGCAATTCACACACAACTGTTCATCAAAACACTTAGCCTTGAAACTGCTCAAAACTTGAAAAGGTTTTGAGATTTATATTCAACCCCCCTTCTGTAAATCTCATTGTTAGTTCCTTGGAAAAACAATTGGGCCAAAGATTTTTTACCTTTCTTGAAAGCTTGAGATGTGTTCTTGAGGATGGTGGAGGCTTGGAAGTGCTTGGTATGATTTTTAGAACCTAAAACCACCATTGAAATCAAGAAACCAAAAGAGGTTACTATTCATACTATTCACTAGTGAGTTTCTTGAATTTATTCCACCATCAAACCTTAATAAAAAGAGATGAAAGAATTTTATTACCTTAGTTTAGTTGCTAGGAGGCTTGGGTATTAATTGGGTGATTTTACAAG
Source organism: Apium graveolens (assembly GCF_009905375.1). Classification (NCBI taxonomy): domain Eukaryota; kingdom Viridiplantae; phylum Streptophyta; class Magnoliopsida; order Apiales; family Apiaceae; genus Apium; species Apium graveolens. The sequence continues at coordinate 216,200,422 of NC_133651.1, read as the reverse complement.
AGCTTGAACTTGGAGTTTTGAATTCCAATTCTTCCTTTTCTTCCTTGGGGCCGAATGGAACAAATGGGGATGGGGGGGTATTTATACTACTTGGTTGCTTCTCTTGGATGCTTTGGATAGGTTGCTTCTTGGAAGGTGACTTGATATCTTGCAACTTGATTTTATTCTTCCTAGTATAGCATTCTAGGTTTATTCCTTGTTGCCAAATCCATGGACATATCTTTGTAGCTTGCTAGCTTACAAGCTAAACTACAAGGTTAGCTTCCTTAGCTCACTATTTGCTAGCTAGCTTGGTCATCCTATGGTTAGCTCACTGTTTGATGAAGTAACCATGGTTACTTCCTTACCATGGTTTAGTTAGTGTGTTACATTTATTTAATCGTTTACGCGTTCACTCGGTTACTTAAACGTTCTCCGTAATACTTACTCGTAAATGGTTCACGATGTAACTCCTTTCATATTTATTTCTTATATTTTTATTTATCCTACTTGAATATAAATCCGTGGGATTTTAATCTCGTAATTATATTGTGATTCTTGTAATCCTCGATAAGTCGTAAATACGGTCATTTTCAAAGTTCGTTTTCTTCGAAAACTAATAGCGCTTACATACACTCATTTGGTATGTATAGTCGTAATATCAATTCTGAAACTCATTTTCTTATGCACTACATAGTGTGGGCTCAAAATAAATTTCCCGGCTGTCACGGTTACTATTCATTAAACGTTTTACAAGGTCTCAAAAATTCGAGTTATTACATAACATTTGCAGCGGATTTAGCATCAGAGTTTATGTTAACAGTTTTCTTATCAGAATTTGCAATATCAGACTTTGCATCATAACTTACACTAGAAGGAATAATGCTAACTTTCTTTACAGAAGGTTTTATTTGATAATAATCATAGTACAAACTATGATATTCCTTACAAGTATAAATAGAATGCCATAAACTACAACAATGAAAACAAGGATTTTGTGGCTTATATCTAACAGACTGACTCTTAACTCCTGATTTTAAAGGTAAGGAGTTTATATTCTTATTCTTCCTGCAAAAAGAAGCCAGATGGTTAGAACTTCCACAGTTATTATATATTTTTCTAGGAGCATTAGGAACTAGGCTTATAATTGTTACTTTTGTTCCTACCTTCCTTTCCATTCCTATTTTCCTAGGTGGCTTTACCTGTTCACATTCTTAACATCTTTCACCTTATGCTTAAGCTGCTTCTTAGTCATTAATCCTATGTTAACTTCAGTTGGCTTATCCTGTATAGGTTTGTCAGAAGTTACTTTCTCCTTAACTTCTGATTTATCAATATCAGACTTTGCAGTTACAAACTTAACAGGATTTACCTTTGTTTTTGTTAACAACTATAGCCTCAGTTTCTACAGTTCCCTTACTGTTCTTATCATCTCCATAACCTAAGCCCTCTTTCCAGTTTCCACTACTAAAAATATCCTGAGTGCTTTACCAGAGTTAGTCCAAGTCCTGATAATCTCTCTTTCCTTTTCTAACTCAGTTTTTAGAGATTCATTCATTTTTAACACTTCATCCCTCACATAAAAGGCATCATCTATATCTTTCTGAGTTTGATGGAACATGACTAACTCTTTTCTAAATAATCATTCCTCTTTTTATAAGCAAGATTTTCAGAAGTTAATCTTTCACATGTTAAAGTTTGATCTTATAACTAATGAACATGGTTTTAAGATATCTTCTCAACTCAGTAATATCATCAGTATGAAAGGCATAAGTAGTTTGAGGTACCTTTAAGTCAGCGGTATTAGAACTACTATCAGCATTTGCCAATCAAGGCATAGTTTTTCTCATCCTCAGAATCTGAAGCATCTGACCAGCTTTTCTTCTTTGTGACAAGAGCCTTGCCTTTGTCACTTTTCCCTTTTCTACAATCTGGATATATGTGGCCTTTCTCACCACAGTTGTAGCATTTAACATTTGAGTAATCTCCTCTGTCAGACTTTCCTCCTTTGCCTTCATATTTTCTGAAACCTTTCTTTTCAGAACTTGAACCTTTCCTGGAAAACTTCTTTCCTCTCCTGAATTTCCTGTATGCAATCTTTGTGATCCCTTTCACCCATAAGAGCACACAGCTTCATCATCTCCTCATCATGGTCCATCTCAGGTATACTTTCAGTTTCTGAGTCATCATCACTATCAAAACTTGATGACTCAGTATCAGACTTTGTGATGAGAGCCTTTCCCTTGCCTTTCCTTGAGGCAGCTTCTTTGAAACTTTCCTCCTCAGCCACAAAGGCAACTGTTCTTGATTTTCTTCCATTCCTCTTGCTTCTTTGTTCCATCTCAAGTTCATGAGTCTTGAGCATCCCATAAATTTCATCAAGAGTTGTTTCCTCAAGAGCATAGTTGTCTTTGTGGCCTTCAAATCCCATCTTTCAGGAAGAGCTAACAGGAACTTAAGATTTGAATCTTAAATATCATACTCTTTGTCAACTAGTGACAAACCATTCAAGAGTTTGACAAATCTGTTATATAAATCAGTTAGTGACTCATCAGGCTTTGAGTCAAAGTGCTCATACTTTTGAGTGAGTATCGTCTTCCTGTTCTTCTTGATTGAATCAGTTCCCCGACACCTTGTTTCCAAAGCATTCCCATATCTCTTTTTACAGTCTTGCAGTTAATTACCCTGTTTCACATGACATTATCAATGGCACTATGCAGCAAGGTCTTACCTTTGCATCCTTCGCAATCGATGAGATATCTTCAGCAGTGTAATCAATTTTCTCCTTTGGTACAGACTTTGCTGGATGACCTGCACTTCCACAGAGAGTTAAGTTGGGATATGTGGTCCTTCATAATTCCTGTCGAGATATTCTGGATCTGTAGCTTCCAGAACATAGCCATCGTCACTTTCCATATGGAATACTCAGAAGGTTTCAACATGGGAACGCTTCTAGTCTCATATCGACTATGGGTTATGGTTTTTGGAGGTTCTTCAGTTTTGGTGGGCTTGGTTGGAGTTCTTCTTCAGACATGATTGATTTTGGATCCTTAAACTGTTTGGTGTGTTAACAGATAGCTCTGATACCACTGGTTAGGTCACACACACTGTAGAAGGGGGTTGAATACAGTGTTTAGCACAATCAAATCGAATATAAGAACTCAAGTAATAGAAAAAAGATTTTATTCAACACAATAAACTCTGTTACAATATGGAACTCTCAGTGATGAACAAATTATCACGAGAGCTGCTAGAGTTACAAAGAATAATAACTTCGATAATCATAACACTTATAGTGTAAAAACTATGCCTGTGTTTATATACTACACAGTTACAAGATAATCTTCTAATTGATATGGAATATAATTCTGCTTCCTAAAATATATCAACTAGTTATCTTTTCTTTCAAGTATCCTATTCTTCATAGAATTCCTTCTTCATGCATAATTCTTTCTGTCTTAGTCTCGATCTTCTTTCCTTTCAATCAGCCGCCTGCCTTATTTGAAAGTCATCTTAAGTCCTGATATTATCTCCTGATAAATATCTTCTGATCCTTAAGTTCTGATAACTTAAGTTCTGATATCTTAAGTTTTGTCTTCAGTATAAGTGTTGATTTCCAGTTAAGTACTGATTTGTCCTGTTAGGTAAGATCTGAAAACTAAACGCAAATCATATTACACATGACATTATCAAATATATCTAACATAATAAAAACACAAGTCTTTAAAACTTTCTAGTGGATTTGAATGTATCCACCAGATATATATATATATATATATATATATATATATATATATATATATATATATATATATCAAGAGAACCCTTTGAAGCTTGAATAGCTCACAGCTGCTTACAACAATAAGAACAACTTATAGAGAAATGCTAAGGATACAGCTTACAATTGTTTCTCTGAGAAAATGTATTGCTTAGTCTTATTGTAGTTCTATTTACTACTCTTGGTTTATATATTACCAAGATTACACATTAATAAGACAAGATAATAAAACAAAATCTATCAAGTCTAATACTATGCTGCTTCATTACTCTATTCAAGCATCTTTGAATATCTTCATATTATCATGGAAATAGCAATGCTTATTTGTTCTCAAAAACCCAGTTGAATAGGCTTCCACATTCCTTTTGCATACACTCGACGCATGTGACTGTGTTGTTACTGTCAACAGATGTTCAAGTTGATTATCCGTCGGGTACATGATCATCCGTCGGTTTGTCTTGTTGATCATTCGTCGGGTAGCTTTGTTGATCATCCCCGGGTAGTTATTTGCACTTGACTTCATTTCATTTATGCAGAATTACAAGACATCATCTATGTACAATTAATCAACCTATTCTGCATATCTAATTAAAGTCAATATAACTTATATGCTACTACAGAATCTAAACAAAGGTGTTTGCAGAAATGTGCTTCATGACTTATTATTACACAAGCTACTCACTCGATGGATAATAAATTATCATCCCTCGGAACTATATTGAGTCATCTGCGGGACTATATTCCTTATCCGTCGAGTGCTATATTTTTCACTAAGTTAAATCTACTAAGGTGTTTTGTTAATGAAATCATCAAGTTCACAACATATACACAACAGTGGTCTGGACCATTTATCTTCAAAACTGTGTTTCCACACGGAGCGGTGGAGATTTTTGAGAACAATCCGGGCCAAGCATTCAAAGTTAATGGTCAGAGATTGAAGCATTATTATGGGGATACGGAAAACCGGGAAGTGATTAGTGTCGTGTTATTATCAACTTGATCGAACTACTCTACGTCAAGCTAATGACGTAAAAGAAGCGCTTCTTGGGAGGCAAACCAAGATATGAGACCAGAGGAACCCTTAGAATTTAGTAATCTATCCAAAAACCCAAAAAAATCACAAAAAACTGGCTGAAATTTTTTTCCCCAGGAACCTTCCAGGAGCCCGCCTGCTGGTTCCTGGCGACCGCCTGCGGACAAAAATTTTGAAAATTTTGTTTCAGCCTTATAAAAAAAATAGAAAAAAACACAAAAACAATTCCACAGCACTACAACCCCATTACCCACGATTTCCTTCTCCAAATCAACCACAAACCCCACTCCTAATCTAATTCTAACCCTAATCTTACCATATATACTCTCATATACTTTCAACTTACAAACCCTTTCTTACACACAAAACATATCTCTACAACTCTTATTCTCAGTTTTAATGGCCCCAAAGAGATCTGGAACTGTCGATAGCAGCAGCACCATTCCTACTGCTGATCTTCAAGGGGTACTGCTGCAAGGCCCCGATTGGTGGATAGGGCTGCTGAGGAGGAGTATGCTAGGCTTCTGACTAAGCCGATTCTGAAGGAGAGGGGATTTTTGCCATCAGGGAGGGATGGTGAGTTATTATCGATGATTGCAGAGAAGGGTTGGATTACTTTTTGCGAGTCGCCTGAGGCGGTCCCGATGAGTGTTGTTCGCGAGTTCTATGCGAACGCCAAGGCCGATAAGAATGGGTATTCTATGGTTCGGGGGCTTACGGTTGATTATCAGCCCGAGGCGAATCGCCGTGTTATTGGGCAGCGACAAAGGAAGCCCCAGGAGGAGAATTGGAATGAGAAGACCCCCGAGGATTTTGACTCGAATTAGATTATTGCTACTCTCTGTCAGCCGCACGGCACGGTGTGGAAGTTTAAGACGGGATCTAACGAGTATCATTCTTTTCCGGCTGTTGCATGAACAGGTATGCCCGTGCATGGAATGCCTTTATTTGTGCTAATATTTTGCCTTCTTCTCATGCACATGAGGTTACAGTTGAGGGAGCCAGGTTATTGTGGGGGATTCTGAATGAGGAGTATTATGTGGACCTTGGTAAGTTCATCTACCAAGGGATTTTGAAGTTTTTGAGGGGGAGGACGCATAACAACATCCCTTATGCCTCTGTTGTCACGAAGTTGTGCAAGGTAGTTGGAGTCCACTGGCCTTCTTATGAGCAGCTGCAGATGTCGGCCGCTCCTATTGATTCATCAATGCTGAATGCGATGCAGGAGTGGACGGGTGGAGAGCCCGAGGAGCATGGTTTGGGATATCGTCTTTCAGGAAGACGTCCAACAGCTGGTGCTACGATGGCTAGGCCCAGTCAGGCTCATGGTGAGGCAGGTTCTTCTAGAGCCCAGAGAGGTGATGGTTCAGGGATGGCTGATGTCCAGTTAGGAGGCTTTCCAGGAGGATGGATGTGATGTATGAGTCACCGAGTTGGTTTGCGCAGGAGCTCACCCTAGCACTTGGGACTGCTTTCAGAGGCCTTGGAGCTGACATTCAGTGGCCCGTTTTTGGTGAGGACTCTGCTTATCCGCCTCCTGACACTCCACCCTCTGAGGGTGATGATGATGATGATGATTTCTCTGAGTAGGTATACCATGTGTTCCTTTCTATTACTTCACTGGGGACAGTGAAGATTTTAAGTTTGGGGTGGTAGTTAAGGAACATATTTGTATGTGTGTCATGTAGTTGCATATTCATGTTAGTTTAGTTCATATAGTTGCATTTTTGCCATATAGTTTTTTTTAGTTTTATTATGTCATATAGCTCATGCATATACCATGATCCCTTTTGTGTTGCTTTACCAATTGATATGTGGTATTGATGCGAGTGTAGTGATAGTGTTAGAGTGATGTTGAATCTTGCTAGGTTGGCATGCATGCTAGAAACACTTGTATTTCACTAAGTCTTAGAGTATGCTTAAAGACTAGATTGTTGTCATGGTTTGATGGTTTTTGAGGTTAATCTATGGCTTATGCTTAGAATGTATGATAGGCTCTTAATGATAAAAGGCATGAAAAGATAAAATTGGAGTAAAAATTGGAATTCATTGCTAGTTGTGGCTAGGCGTTAAATGGCTAGTAGCCGGCTCGTATTGTATGCGAGTAGTCTAGGGTTGAGCAAGATGAAGCGAAACGCACTTGCTCAGAAATTGAAAAAAAAAAGAAAGAGAAAAAAGCAGTGAAAAAAAGAAAAAAAAAGAGAAAAAGAAAAAAATATGGTTTAATGCATAATTGATCATGAGTGAGCTCTTTGGTATTTGAGTTATTAAGTTCTTAGGGGACTTTGTGCCTAGTGACCTAAGGCTTTTATAGTCTGGGATCCGCTAACCTAATGATCGCTAAATGGATGCCATTGCATAAGAATTTTGTGGACCTCACTCATTGCACGATCAAATAAGCATTTATTTATTGTGTTGAATAAAAGCATGATTCTGTAATAAGCTCCAGTGATCTTGAAGTGTTACAAGTCATTTTGTGTCTAGAATATATTCTTCGTATAATCTTGTGATTGCCTTGAGGATATTTGAGTTATGATAATTGATCTAGTTTTGAAGCATATCTGTTAAGCATTCGCACACACCACATAACATTTCTAGTTGTATGTTAGCTTGCATGATTTGATTGATCTTTAGGCACCTAATTGCATTTGTTGAGATGTCATGTATTGGTTGGTTTAGTTATCGCGATGAGGATCACTGCATTTCATGTAGTTTGCATTCATGCATGTTTTATTTTATTTTTGAGTCTGTGACGCTTAAGGACAAGCATCGATTTAAGTTTTGGGGTGTGATAAGTGGCATTTTAACCACTTAGAACGTCTTATAATGGCTTGAATTGATGTCTTAAAATCAAGTATTTGTGTATTTGATGCGTTTTTCTAGTGTCTTTGCATTTAGGGTATAAGTTGCGTAATTAGGGATATTTCATCATAATAAGCCTAGGGAAATACTTGGAATCAGTTGCGGGTAGTTGTGCGAAGAATTCAGCAAAATCAGGAGCAAAAAGATGATTTTTCCAGAAGCTAGGCAGGCGCCCGCCTGGGATGTGAGGCGACGCCTGGAGATGCAGGCGCCCGCCTGGGAATTGGGGCGGCCGCCTGGAGTCGTAATTTTAGAATTTGGATTTTCTAATTTGAGTTCTACTGGGCTTCTGACGGTGCTGTTCCTTGTGGACTTCTATATAAGTAATCTTGGGAGACGTTTCACATAACAAGCAACAAGTATCAATCAAGCAAGGAGCAAGGAGATAAGATTAAGAAGACCTTTTAGCACACCACAACGAAGAAGAGGAAGCATACATTATCTTATGATTCTTTTATTCGTTGTAACAGTGGATGCTGGTTTCTTTACTCTGAACCTTAATACTCTTGTGGCATACTCTGGTTTTTATAAGTATTTGTAATTAATTTATATCGTTGTGTGATTATCATGTTTTCATATGAACCCATGGTGACGATGAGTTCTATCATGGGCTAATCGTGATCATGGGGTCATAGCGGATTTACTATGGATTTCTTTAGTTAATTGTTTAATATCTTGGTATGTGATGATTATATGATATCTAGCATAGGTGTGCTTATTTGTCTTATGTGCGTCGCGAACATATAAGATGGTGTTAATCTCTTGTGAAGCGACAGTGAATCTTGAGATTTAGAATTTGCCATGCTAGCATAGGTTCATGTATTGTATGCGATTAGTGGGTAACTCTAACTGTTTTACTTGCCCTGTGTAATCATAATGAATAACTTGCGTTTAAATCGTTATGTTGTCAAATTCTGTAGACATATAGGGTCTCAACATTATTGATGCCTATAACTTCTATCTTAATTGTGGATGTTTGGTAGAATGGTACTTGTGCAACGAAAGTTGGCTTTTATCAGTTTCGTGTTGTTCGATTAATATCATCTCGTTACATGCTAAGGGTAATAACATAACTTTTGAATGAAGTAGTAATAAAGTTATGATATCATGTATGTTTAATATTGTTAGTTCAAGTGTTAATTTAAGTGTTTAATTCTCGTAGTAATAGTAGTTAATAATTAGTTAATCAACTTAAGTGTTATTGTCTTGATATTGAGAAGTAATCATACATTGGTGAGTAAGTGTTAATTGAACATAATTAGTCAGAGTCTCTGTGGGAACGAACTAGAAATTATTTATATTACTTGTGAACGCGTATACTTGCGTGAATTATTAGCGCATGCTTTGTGCCTAACACAAATCATCCTTATTCCAAACGCTTTCAAAAATATTTTCGAGTCTACAAAATGATTTAAAGGCTAAGCGGATCCTAAAATTTGTTTTCAAATTTAAGATCTTCCTTTCGAAGGGGATTTAAATACTCGCTTAAAAATCTGAGGGATCCGGCTCTGTGGTGTATTTTATATTCGCAACGAGGTTGCTATTTTGATAAAAGAGTTTGATTACTTGCCCAACATTCGGAAAGTAAGTCCATCTAAATGCGTCGGCATAAGCGACATGGGCTCAGTGGGAGTCCATCAAGGTATAAGTGGCTGAGTGGCAGTGCATCAAAGCATAAATAGCTGAGTAGCAGTCCAGCATAAGGTCCTAATGCGGCCAAGGTGATGATCAGTGGGAAATTCATCCATTACTAGTATAAAAGGTGACTTAATTGGTCTTTGCCTGATCAACAAGATATCAGGTTTATGCTAAGGTTTTCTTCTTTCCAAATTCATTGGATATTACAACTCTTTTATACTTTTCATGATAGAGGTTTCAAGGAGTGTATGAGAGATATATTAGGTGTGTATATATATCGGGGACTTAATGAAGTATCTCGTAACTTCATTTCTCTCAAATGATATTTTAAAGATTGAATCTATTCAAGTCTTATCTTGTAGTCTCATCTATGTGATGAACTTTTGAAACTGATTATAGCTTGAACAGTACTAGTTCAAGTAGTATTCGGAAAAGATATAAGTATATTGGAGTATCTTATAACTTCATCTTTTCAACTTATATCTAGTCAATGATTATCTTATGCATGACAAATATTTCAAGAAAAATGTTGAGACAAGGTTAGATATATGAGATCACCTTGCAACGATATTTTTATACAGTTATAAACTGGAACTCTGTGTATATTATACATGGAAGAGGATTTCCAAGATTTTGAAAAGTATATACATATATACTGAATATTTTGCGACTTGGTCGCGTTAAGATATCAAACTTGGTTCATTTCTGCTTGACCAAGACTTTCATGAGTACTATGAGAATGCTCATATATTGTTAATTATAATACATGTTATTTTGGTGGGCTTGTTGCTCACCCTTGCTTTCTTCTTTCATCACAAAACACAGCTAGATAAGATGAACAAGACCAAGCTCCCAATTCACGAGCAGATAGAAAATGTTCCGCAGTTTCCAGTAGTCGTTGAATCCGCTATAGCTAAGGCAGGAACTACCAATAGGCTAGGATTTCAACCTTTGATGTACCAGACTTATGTATATTTATACAGTGTAATAATGGCAAAAAATATGTAATTCATTCAGAAACTCTTTCGAGGTGTACTGATTTACAATTGTGGAATAAAATGACTTGTACTATTTGTAACACCCCCAGATCCGGGGTCGGGAATCCGGGTTGTCACGGTCTTTCTTTCCACAATATCACTTACTTAATTTAATAAATACCCTCATGCTGTGACCCCACACTAACACACACCACAACTCGTTATAGTCTCAGAGATGAAATTGAAATAAGTACAAGTCTTTGAATCCACAATTTAAAATTATTACAACCCAAAATGATTACTTGATAATTTACAGTTAATTGCCATTATCTGCCACAAGTTATAATTATACATTGGATTCTCAAAAGTAGATGGTCTAAACTACAATGGATCTACCTCTGCAGCTATAGCAGCTACAATATCAGCGGGAAGACGCGGGACGCTTCCCACGCGCTTGCGCTGGGTCTGCTGGAGTCTGGCCATCTCTCCTAACTGTTGTTGTGTGATGAAGAAATAAAGCAAGAGTGAGCCTTACAGCTCGCAAGATAATATGTAGTGATAACAATAATACAAGTATCTAATGGATACTTACTAAAATCTTTATCGTGTGTAAGATAATACTTACTAGATATAAGTAAAAACAAGGAATGAAGTTACCAATACTTCCCCACACTTATATCATTTATAAAGCTACTTGAACTATCACCGTTCAAAGTATAATAAAATTCACGAGGTCATCCCATAGATGAGACCACAAATAAACTTGAAAATATTTGATCTTTGAAATATTTTGAAAAGAAATGAAGTTACGAGATACTTCATTCAATGGATACACCAATAAAAATGTTTGACCCTGTCAATGCTTCGGCAACCACCCATTAGTAGCCTTTCGATCGAAACGCTACGGGTAGTGTTGCAGAATTATCCAAATGGATGATGAACTCATTACGGGAGTTTACCGCGCCAGGAAGACCACTTACGATGATCAGTCGTAGTAGTACAACCCCACCATTTTCTACATGTAGAGGAGAACCTGTCGGATTTACTTGTCAACCGAACACTGAACTCCTAAGGAATGGACCGCCTTAGCGGAACTTCCAGGCCATTTGGGCCAATATAATAAGGCTGGGCCGGCGCTACTCGACCACTTACGCCACTCCTAGTTCAGATGAAATCCATGACTCTGAAACGTAAAGCTCGTTTCCCCCTTTCCCCAAGTAGAAACTTGTTGATACGGCTCCACCAAGAAGTCGTATCTAGTTGGAAAGGAAAACTCACCGATATTTCCCAGGCGATGCCTGTTAATGGATTAACTTGTTCCAAGAATTTTACTTCCCGAATATTGGGTAAGTAATCAAAACTCTTTTACCAAGACAGCAACCTTGTTGCGAATATAAAAACACACCACCGAGCCGGATCCCCCAGGTTTTGAGCGAGTATTTAAATCCCCTTTTTAAAAGGAAGATCTTAAATATAAAAATAGTTTTGGGATCCGCTCTAACTTTTGAAAATCATTTTAAAGACTCGAAAACACTTTAAAGAGTGTTTGGAGTAAAACTGATTTAATGAAGTAAATCAGTCCCCAGAATATTTAGAAAATGTCTGAATATTATTATTTAAATAATATTCCCATAAAAATAATCTTTATAAAATAATTGAAGTAGAAGTATTAAAACTTATACTTGAATGAATAGCAAATAATCAAAGATATACTTATACGAAAGTAATATCTTTATTTGAATAATCAAAAATAAGTTTGATTATCGACACCTTATTCTTTAATAAAATAAAGAATATATTTCAGCAATTAATCGGAGTCATAGATCCTCAAATGAATATTCAAATAATATTCAATAATAAAATACGCTGAGTCCATAATACCTCGAATGAATATTATAAATAATATTCATTAAATAAAATAAAGGAGTCATACATCCTCAAATGAATATTCAAATAATATTCATAAATAATATAAAAGAGTCATAAGCCTTCGAATGAATATTCAAATAATATTCAATAATAAATAAAGTTTAAAGTTATCGAATAAACCTTATTCGATTAATAGTTGGAAAACTATAACCATATATATATATATATAAATATATATCTATATATATATCCATATCCATATATACAAGATTACTCGGGATCCTCGACTCCCGGTTTTAGAAAATATTTTCACCTTTTGGGTCCCTATACTAAGGGTATATGCAAGATACAACTATCCTCTAGCATAGGTATTATCAAATAAACCAACAGATATATATCTCAAGAATATAAAACAGGCATGCATATATACCATATCACATGCTACAATATATCTCAACATTTGCTAAATAACAATCATGCAATATCACAAGATAATGCATATACATACATTTACATCACAACAACAGTGTATCGGATAGAATACTTGCCTGAGCGACTTGGGGGTGAGAAAGGCTCGGGACGAGTCTGGCAACCTATAAACAACAAGTAAGTTGGAATTAAACCAAAATCACTTGTAAGTCTATGCTTTAACTAACTTAGACTCTAATGCTAGTTTTACGCTCACCGATTCGCTTAAGTCACTCGGGTACCCTCGGCTCCACCATTTTTTAATAACTTGACCTTTACGAGTTTTAACGCGATTCCTTCGCGAATGACTTACCAACTGCCTAACACACTTACCATAAATGTTTCACACATTAATTAATCCTTTTTGGTCTTTAACCTACATTCCAAAGTAAGGCGAGGGAAAAAGTTTCGTTCGTGAAACACCGTTTACTTGAAACGGTCGTTTCTCCTAAACCGTAAATCGGAATCGGACGAACTACATATCAAAACGAAGCTCGTAACATGAGCTATCTAAACATGGCAGTGGTCACAATTTAGCAGGGGGTTCTCGGGTCCTAATGCTATGCACAAAAACAGTCCAAAGAAAATCGGACATTACGACGGCTATGTTTACGCGATTTCCCATTTTAAAACTACCCACAATCATCACAAACCATCCTCAAATCCATACACATCAAACACCCATCCTTACCACATCATAACAATCCCAAACAATTCAATATTACTCATTCATACATATGCTTAACCTAACTTTAATCATGCTTTAAGTTTCTTTAAATCAAAACCACTAAATTATCATTTCATTTCACCACCATTCCAAATCTCAACTCTAAACATAACAACAAGATACCATAACATCTTACTCATCAAAATCACTTTATAATATATATGAACCTAGGGTTTGAAAAAGGTATACCTTCCTTGAAGTGGTGGGTTGAGCTAGGAAGCCTTAAGAAGCTTGGAGAAGCCTTAGGAAAGCTTGGATCTTCAAGAAAACAAGAAAAAAAAACTCAAGTTAAAACTTGAAAACACTATTCATTGTCTTCTCCAATGATTAAATCAAGAAGCTAGAGAAAGAATTTGTGGCTTAAACTTATGATATAGCCATTACTAAGCATAAGGATGGTTAGGGAATTTTCTTACCAATTAAGGATGCTTTGATCTTGATTTTGGAAATTCTAAGCCTTGCAAAAAGAAGAAAGCCGAGAGCAAACAATGAAGAACAAGGCCTTGGTTGATTTTTTTGATTTTGATGAAATGATTTGCTAGTTGGTTGACTTGGTTTTGTTTTTGATTTAGCAAATTACCACCTTGCCCTTGAATTTGTGTGGTCCTTAATCAACCACACCTCCCTTCTTCCATGTCATGCTTATGTCACCCTTGTGATGTCATCCTTCCTTCCTTGTCTCCTTTCTATTGGTTGGATGACATCACTCCCCTTAATCCCTTTGATTAGCTTCCTAATCGTTTGCCTAATGACCGCTGATCTGTTGTACGGTTCGCTTAACTTTCGTTCTCGTTTATCGTTTGAAGGATCATACCCGGGATCTTATTACTTAGGTTCCCTTGACCTTTCTCAATACATTATATTCCTTTTTATGATCCTCTATTATAATCCTTTAATTTAAATCCTTTTTATCCTGTTACCTTATACTCAATTCTCTCCGTATCTTGTGGATTTCCGGGAAAAACCAAAGTGTTCGGAATTGGGTTCTGACGATATTTACATACACTTATATACTTCATATAGTACTAATAAAATCCCAGAATATCCATAACAGAACCCCTACATAGTGTGGCGTGAAAAGTTTTCTCATTCAGCTAAAACACTATTCACAAGGGTTACAAAAAGTTGAAAAAAAATTTTGGGGTTATTACAGTCTCCCCTCCTTAAAAGGATTCCGTCCCGGAATCAAACAGAAAACAATTGGGGGTACTTTTCTAGCATTGCGCTCTCTAGTTCCCAAGTCGATTCTTCCACATTATGATTCTGCCATAGTACTCTGACTAGCTTGATCACCTTGTTCCGAAGCACCTGCTCCTTCTTATCCATAATCCTTACTGGCTTCTCCACGTAAGTTAGATCTGGCTGCATATCCACCTGCTCGTACTCCACTATGTGCCTGGCATCTCGATGATACCTCCTTAGCATTGACACATGGAACACATTATGAACTTGTTGCAAATTAGGGGGTAGGGCTAGCTCGTAAGCTAACTTTCCAATCCGTCTTAATATCTCAAAAGGTCCAATGTATCTTGGGCTTAGTTTTCCTTTCTTTCCGAACCTCATTAATCCCTTCCAAGGGGATACTTTCAACAGTACTAGGTCCCCTACCTCATATTCCTTGTCCTTTCGGGCTAGGTCTGCATATTTCTTCTGTCTGTCTTGGGCTGCTACAAGTCGCCCTCTGATAAGATCCACTATATCTTTGGTCCTTTGGACCACTTCGGGTCCGAGCATCTTCCGCTCTCCTACTTCATCCCAGTATAAGGGAGATCGACACCTTCTTCCGTACAAGGCCTCATAAGGCGGCATCCCGATGCTAGCATGAAAGCTATTGTTATAAGAAAACTCGATCAACGGCAGGTGATCATCCCAACTTCCTTTAAGGTCTATTGCACAGACTCTCAACATATCCTCTAGTGTCTGGATGGTCCTTTCACTCTGTCCATCCGTCTGGGGATGGTACGCGGTACTCATATTTAACTTGGTCCCCGCACATTCCTGAAAGCTCCTCCAAAATCTGGAGTTGAACCTTGGGTCTCGGTCTGAGACAATGGACGCTGGGACTCCATGTCGCGTCACTATTTCCTTAAGGTAAATGTCCACCAGTCTATCGACTGTATATCTCTCGTTGATAGGAATGAAATGAGCTGACTTTGTCAGTCGGTCTATAATTACCCAAATGGCGTCGTGATTGGCTTTCGTCCTTGGCAAGCCTACAACAAAATCCATCGCTATCTGTTCCCATTTCCATTCGGGAATCTCCAGGGGTCGCAAAAGTCCACTGGGTCTCTGGTGCTCTGCCTTTACTCTTTGGCAAGTCAAACATTTGTTCACCCATTCTGCTACGTCCCTCTTCATGTTGGGCCACCAGTAATATTCCTTCAAATCCCTATACATCTTGGTACTTCCTGGGTGAATGGAATACCTTGAACTATGGCTTTCATCCAAAATCTCATCTTTAAGTTCTTGAACATTCGGAACCCAAATTCGGTAGGAGTACCTCATTATCCCTTTATCATCTTTCTCAGTATGGATCTCTTCTCCAGTCATTGACTTTCTGTCTTCATTCATTATTTTCTCTTGGCACAATCTGATCTTTTCCAATAATTCTGGCTGCATTGAGATCTCAAAAAGCTTTTCAGTTCCGGTTCCGGTTACCTTTACCTCTATTTCCATTTTCTCAAAATCCCTTATCAACTCTTCCGAGGTCGTTATCATTCTGAGTCTTTCCTTTCTACTAAGGGCATCAGCCACCACATTGGCTTTCCCTGGATGATAGAGAATCTCACAATCGTAGTCCTTGATTAGTTCTAACCATCTCCTCTGGCGCATGTTGAGCTCTTTCTGCGTAAATATGTACTTGAGACTCTTATGGTCTGTGAAAATCTCGCACTTCTCTCCATACAAGTAGTGCCTCCAAATTTTTAAAGCAAATACTATTGCCGCGAGCTCAAGGTCATGAGTAGGATATCTAACCTCGTATTCCTTCAATTGTCTCGACGCATACGCGATAACTTTACCGTGCTGCATAAGCACACATCCTAATCCTTTGTGCGACGCGTCACTATATATCACAAAATCTCCTTTTCCATCCGCAATGCCAATACCGGAGCCGTTATCAACCTTTTCTTTAATTCCTGAAAACTGTTCTCGCATTTCTCCGTCCATTCAAACTTCTCTGTCTTACGAGTAAGTCGTGTCAAAGGGGCTGCGATCTTCGCAAAGTCCTGCACAAATCTACGATAGTAGCCGGCCAATCCTATGAAACTCCTCACCTCTGTGGGTGTGGTTGGCCTTTCCCAATTTGAGACTGCCTCTATCTTGGAGGGGTCGACCAATACTCCTTCTTTATTGATCACATGTCCTAAAAACTGTACTTCATTCCGCCAGAATTCACACTTCGAGAATTTGGCATATAACTGCTCCTCTCTGAGTATTCCTAGAGCTATCCTCAAATGCTCTGCATGTTCTGCCTCAGTCCTTGAGTAGATCAAAATATCATCGATAAAAACTATCACACACTTGTCCAAGTACTTCTTAAATACTCTATTCATTAAATCCATGAAGGCCGCTGGGGCGTTGGTTAATCCAAAGGACATTACCAAGAACTCATAATGCCCATACCTGGTACGGAACGCTGTCTTGGAAATATCTTCGGGCTTAATCTTTAGTTGGTGATATCCAGTTCTCAGGTCAATCTTGGAGAAATAAACAGCATCCTTTAGCTGGTCGAACAGATCGTCTATTCTAGGTAATGGGTACCTGTTCTTTATGGTTAGCTTGTTCAACTCTCGATAGTCTATGCACAACCTCATGCTCCCATCTTTCTTCTTAACAAATAAAACTGGTGCTCCCCACGGAGACACACTGGGTCTTATCATACCCTTATCCAAGAGTTCCTGCAATTGGATAGCTAATTCCTTCATTTCTAACGGGGCTAACCGGTAAGGTGCTTTTGAAACTGGCGCCGTCCCTGGGGCCAACTCAATAGCAAATTCAATCACTCTATCGGGTGGTAATCCCGGAAGGTCTTGGGGGAATACATCTTCAAATTCGTTGACTACTGGAATATCTTGTAAGTTGGGCACCTCCTTCTGTGTGTCCACCACATAGGCTAGGTAAGCCTCACTTCCTTTTCGTAGCATCCTTCTGGCCTGAGCCATGGTCAAAAATTTCTGCGTCTGCCTCTTTCCTCTAAATATAATTTCTTTCTTCCCGGGGATATTTAACTTAACTTTCTTCCCTTTACAGTCTATCTGAGCATCGTTGCTAGATAGCCAGTCCATTCCCAAAATCACATCAAACTCCCCTAATTTAAAAGGAATCAGATCAACACTGAAAGATTGCTCCCCTATGCCTATCTCGCAGGCGGGGTGAATCTGGTTAACAGGAATAATCTCATGATTGGCTATTTCTACTTGCAAGGGTTCTATCAAGGGTTTAGCCTTAAGTCTTAACCTACGCGCAAAGTCCTTTGATATAAAAGATTTAGTTGCTCCCGAATCAAATAAAACATTTGCACTGACTGAATTTAGAGAAAGGGTACCTGCTATCACATCTGAATCTTTCATAGCATCCTGGACTGTCATGTTGAAAGTCCTCGCAGTAGGTGGCTTATTAGAAGCAGCCCTGCTTGCTCCCGAAGCTGCTGGTTTGTTCATTGGGCATTCTCTCTTCCAATGACCTGGGCGTCCGCACTGATGACAAGTGGTGGTTGGAATGACGGCAGGGGCTGACGAAGGGCATTTGTGAGAATAGTGGCCCACTTGCCCACACTTAAAGCAGGTTACTGGCTTTCCTCTACACTCCCCAGTGTGATTCCTTCCACAAGTGTTACAGGTTGGCAATGGGGGTCGAGACTGGTTGGAATAGGACATTCTTGACTTCTGGCCGCCCTGGCTCACACTCACACTCATTGGTCGCTTAAACCCAGTGTTCTTTCCCGGTAGGGACACTGCTCCTCGATTAAACCTAGTTGGGAAGCTCCTTCCTGCGGAACCTCCACCCATGCTCATACTTTTCCTCTTTATTCCTTTCTTCTCTCTTTCCTTCTGCATCTGTTCACTTCCGACTTCTACAATCGTTGCTTTTTGCACCAGAGTGGCATAGTCCGTAAGCTCAAGGATTGCCACCCTATTCTGAATCCATGGTTTCAGTCCCTGCTGAAACCTCCTAGCTTTCTTTTCCTCAGTGCTCACAAACTCCGGCACAAACCTTGATAATTCAGTAAATTTCGCTTCGTACTCTGCTACAGACAAATCATTCTGCTTTAGCTCCAAGAACTTGAGCTCCATCTGGTTTTCCATAAACCTCGGGAAATACTTTCCCAGAAACAACTGACTAAATCTCTCCCAGGTTATAATAGCATCTGTCTCCATGTTTTTCTTGGCCTCCCACCAGTAGTTAGCTTCTCCTTTCAGAAGGTAGGTAGCAAATACAGTTTTCTGTGCCTCATCGATACTCAAAATCTCAAAAGATTTCTCCATTTCCTTTAACCATGCCCTTGCCTCAACTGGGTCGGCTGATCCGTGGAACTCAAGGGGCTTAAGGGACTTAAAAGCCCTGAAAGAGTTTGCCACAGCATTGTTACTTCCTTGAGGGGGTGGGTTGGGTTGACGTTCCAAATTCTGTCTTAGGAGTTGCATAAACTGGCCCATGGGATCCATGCCTGGGTTTGGTACTGGTTGCTCAACCTCGGTTTCTCCTTCTTCAGCCTCTATCTCAAATCCCTCAACATCATATGTTTCCTCTTCCTCTTCATACAGGGAGTCATCCTGTTCCACATAATCCTCATCTTCCTCTTCACTGTGATCTTGGTTTCTATTGTCCTGATTATGGCTTCCCTGGTCCTCAGACCCAGGGTTCGCCCTAGTTCCAATCTTTCTTGGCGGCATGATTCTGATAATAATAAAAACAATTATTGGGAAAAAAAATTCAACGTTAGGTCACAATCATATACAACATTGTGCCTTGCACAGCTCTTATAATGGGGAGAACGTATATCGCAATTCTATTATTTTAAGAAAGTTCTAATACGAAGTGCAGTAATAACAATAATAAAACAGTGATCCCGTCACTATGGAACTGAACTGAAAGGAAACAAATATATACATAATGCGAGAATACATAGTTTGATCTGGTCAAAAGTACAACAGTGCTACAGTCATCTGTCCCAAAAGTGATACACAAGAGTCTATCTGTCTAGTCAGAAAAAGGGATGCTATATACAAGTCAACTATCCCGGAAAATTGGCTCTTACTAAGGCCTCGGCTAACTAGACAACTAGACTATTCCATCATCAATCCTGAATCACACACCCGAACGGGTCAGCTCCCAAACCCTTTCCATCGCACGACGGAAGATATAGTCGGCCTGCCGCCTGGAGATCCTACCATGCCTGTTCCCCTGGAGAGATCTGAGTCTCGCTCGGGACGTGAGCTCTATCCCCGTAAGCTCCCTCCTCAAGGATCGGGGTATAGAAGCCCTGGTCTCATAAGCTCGGGCACGCCTACCCGCCCTCTCTGCATCCAACTCCCTCCTGGCCTCATCCAGTCGGGCCTCGGCAACAGCCACTCGGGTCCTCAAAACATCCTGAACATATCCATGAGCTAACGAAGACTGCCTCTGGGCAGGGTCAAGAGGTGGTGAATCTGGAGCCGCTGAGGGTGCCTCCTCGGTCTGCCTAGGCTCGGAAGTATGGGTCTCTGAGCTGTCATCATCAGGAATCCAAAATAGTGGTGGAGGGGTAGGGGCTCTGACCACCGGAAGTGTGGGTAAAGGGATACCAGCATACACTACCATAGATCCAACACGCTCCTCAGCTACTGGGACCTCATCCGGGTCCTCCTCATCTGGAATAGCAATAACCTCTGTCTCTGACTCCTCTGAGGGGTCCTCCTCATCTGAAACAGCAATGACCTCCGTCTCAGGCTCCTCTGGGGGGTCCTCCTCATCCTCCTCCATCTCAGGCTCCTCCTGATCCTCAACATCTAGCAATGCCTCATCATGCTCACGCTCGTACATCTCAGGGTCCTCCATCTCAGGCGCCTACACATTAAACGAGCTAAATTACTATCATGATACTTATAAGGGTTCCCGTAAGGGTTTTAGCTGTCAGTACTACTTTAAGTAGTCCGACCATGAACTTGGCAAGAGTTCTTATTATCTTTGTGAGTTTATTATTTTATCGTCGCATCATCTCTGAGGTTTATAACGCTTAGCTCTGATACCATTTCTGTAACACCCCCAGATCCGGGGTCGGGAATCCGGGTTGTCACGGTCTTTCTTTCCACAATATCACTTTACTTAATTAATAATAAATACCCTCATGCTGTGACCCCACACTAACACACACCACAACTCGTTATAGTCTCAGAGATGAAATTGAAATAAGTACAAGTCTTTGAATCCACAATTTAAAATTATTACAACCCAAAATGATTACTTGATAATTTACAGTTAATTGCCATTATCCGCCACAAGTTATAATTATACATAATTGGATTCTCAAAAGTAGATGGTCTAAACTACAATGGATCTACCTCTGCAGCTATAGCAGCTACAATATCAGCGGGAAGACGCGGGACGCTTCCCACGCGCTTGCGCTGGGTCTGCTGGAGTCTGGCCATCTCTCCTAACTGTTGTTATGTGATGAAGAAATAAAGCAAGAGTGAGCCTTACAGCTCGCAAGATAATATGTAGTGATAACAATAATACAAGTATCTAAATGGATACTTACTAAAATCTTTATCGTGTGTAAGATAATTACTTACTAGATATAAGTAAAAACAAGGAATGAAGTTACCAATACTTCCCCACACTTATATCATTTATAAAGCTACTTGAACTATCACCGTTCAAAGTATAATAAAATTCACGAGGTCATCCCATAGATGAGACCACAAATAAACTTGAAAATATTTGATCTTTGAAATATTTTGAAAAGAAATGAAGTTACGAGATACTTCATTCAATGGATACACCAATAAAAATGTTTGACCCTGTCAATGCTTCGGCAACCACCCATTAGTAGCCTTTCGATCGAAACGCTACGGGTAGTGTTGCAGAATTATCCAAATGGATGATGAACTCATTACGGGAGTTTACCGCGCCAGGAAGACCACTTACGATGATCAGTCGTAGTAGTACAACCCCACCATTTTCTACATGTAGAGGAGAACCTGTCGGATTTACTTGTCAACCGAACACTGAACTCCTAAGGAATGGACCGCCTTAGCGGAACTTCCAGGCCATTTGGGCCAATATAATAAGGCTGGGCCGGCGCTACTCGACCACTTACGCCACTCCTAGTTCAGATGAAATCCATGACTCTGAAACGTAAAGCTCGTTTCCCCCTTTCCCCAAGTAGAAACTTGTTGATACGGCTCCACCAAGAAGTCGTATCTAGTTGGAAAGGAAAACTCACCGATATTTCCCAGGCGATGCCTGTTAATGGATTAACTTGTTCCAAGAATTTTACTTCCCGAATATTGGGTAAGTAATCAAAAACTCTTTTACCAAGACAGCAACCTTGTTGCGAATATAAAACACACCACCGAGCCGGATCCCCCAGGTTTTGAGCGAGTATTTAAATCCCCTTTTTAAAAGGAAGATCTTAAATATAAAAAATAGTTTTGGGATCCGCTCTAACTTTTGAAAATCATTTTAAAGACTCGAAAACACTTTAAAGAGTGTTTGGAGTAAAACTGATTTAATGAAGTAAATCAGTCCCCAGAATATTTAGAAAATGTCTGAATATTATTATTTAAATAATATTCCCATAAAAATAATCTTTATAAAATAATTGAAGTAGAAGTATTAAAACTTATACTTGAAATGAATAGCAAATAATCAAAGATATACTTATACGAAAGTAATATCTTTATTTGAATAATCAAAAATAAGTTTGATTATCGACACCTTATTCTTTAATAAAATAAAGAATATATTTCAGCAATTAATCGGAGTCATAGATCCTCAAATGAATATTCAAATAATATTCAATAATAAAATACGCTGAGTCATAATACCTCGAATGAATATTATAAATAATATTCATTAAATAAAATAAAGGAGTCATACATCCTCAAATGAATATTCAAATAATATTCATAAATAATATAAAAGAGTCATAAGCCTTCGAATGAATATTCAAATAATATTCAATAATAAAATAAAGTTTAAAGTTATCGAATAAACCTTATTCGATTAATAGTTTGGAAAACTATAACCATATATATATATATATAAATATATATATATATATATATCCATATCCATATATACAAGATTACTCGGGATCCTCGACTCCCGGTTTTAGAAAATATTTTCACCTTTGGGTCCCTATACTAAGGGTATATGCAAGATACAACTATCCTCTAGCATAGGTATTATCAAATAAACCAACAGATATATATCTCAAGAATATAAAACAGGCATGCATATATACCATATCACATGCTACAATATATCTCAACATTTGCTAAATAACAATCATGCAATATCACAAGATAATGCATATACATACATTTACATCACAACAACAGTGTATCGGATAGAATACTTGCCTGAGCGACTTGGGGGTGAGAAAGGCTCGGGACGAGTCTGGCAACCTATAAACAACAAGTAAGTTGGAATTAAACCAAAATCACTTGTAAGTCTATGCTTTAACTAACTTAGACTCTAATGCTAGTTTTACGCTCACCGATTCGCTTAAGTCACTCGGGTACCCTCGGCTCCACCATTTTTAATAACTTGACCTTTACGAGTTTTAACGCGATTCCTTCGCGAATGACTTACCAACTGCCTAACACACTTACCATAAATGTTTCACACATTAATTAATCCTTTTTGGTCTTTAACCTACATTCCAAAGTAAGGCGAGGGAAAAAGTTTCGTTCGTGAAACACCGTTACTTGAAACGGTCGTTTCTCCTAAACCGTAAATCGGAATCGGACGAACTACATATCAAAACGAAGCTCGTAACATGAGCTATCTAAACATGGCAGTGGTCACAATTTAGCAGGGGGTTCTCGGGTCCTAATGCTATGCACAAAAACAGTCCAAAGAAAATCGGACATTACGACGGCTATGTTTACGCGATTTCCCATTTTTAAAACTACCCACAATCATCACAAACCATCCTCAAATCCATACACATCAAACACCCATCCTTACCACATCATAACAATCCCAAACAATTCAATATTACTCATTCATACATATGCTTAACCTAACTTTAATCATGCTTTAAGTTTCTTTAAATCAAAACCACTAAATTATCATTTCATTTCACCACCATTCCAAATCTCAACTCTAAACATAACAACAAGATACCATAACATCTTACTCATCAAAATCACTTTATAATATATATGAACCTAGGGTTTGAAAAAGGTATACCTTCCTTGAAGTGGTGGGTTGAGCTAGGAAGCCTTAAGAAGCTTGGAGAAGCCTTAGGAAAGCTTGGATCTTCAAGAAAACAAGAAAAAAAAACTCAAGTTAAAACTTGAAAACACTATTCATTGTCTTCTCCAATGATTAAATCAAGAAGCTAGAGAAAGAATTTGTGGCTTAAACTTATGATATAGCCATTACTAAGCATAAGGATGGTTAGGGAATTTTCTTACCAATTAAGGATGCTTTGATCTTGATTTTGGAAATTCTAAGCCTTGCAAAAAGAAGAAAGCCGAGAGCAAACAATGAAGAACAAGGCCTTGGTTGATTTTTTGATTTTGATGAAATGATTTGCTAGTTGGTTGACTTGGTTTTGTTTTTGATTTAGCAAATTACCACCTTGCCCTTGAATTTGTGTGGTCCTTAATCAACCACACCTCCCTTCTTCCATGTCATGCTTATGTCACCCTTGTGATGTCATCCTTCCTTCCTTGTCTCCTTTCTATTGGTTGGATGACATCACTCCCCTTAATCCCTTTGATTAGCTTCCTAATCGTTTGCCTAATGACCGCTGATCTGTTGTACGGTTCGCTTAACTTTCGTTCTCGTTTATCGTTTGAAGGATCATACCCGGGATCTTATTACTTAGGTTCCCTTGACCTTTCTCAATACATTATATTCCTTTTTATGATCCTCTATTATAATCCTTTAATTTAAATCCTTTTTATCCTGTTACCTTATACTCAATTCTCTCCGTATCTTGTGGATTTCCGGGAAAAACCAAAGTGTTCGGAATTGGGTTCTGACGATATTTACATACACTTATATACTTCATATAGTACTAATAAAATCCCAGAATATCCATAACAGAACCCCTACATAGTGTGGCGTGAAAAGTTTTCTCATTCAGCTAAAACACTATTCACAAGGGTTACAAAAAGTTGAAAAAAAATTTTGGGGTTATTACACTGTATGAGTTGGTTGTTGTCCTTCCGACCTATAACAAGGTACCAAATTAATGGAACGATCATATGAAGGTCCATTCACTTCAATCTACCTTTTCTCCTTCATCGTGTCCACTTACCTTCCTTAATCGACGAAACTTCAATTGTTGTCGCACATTATCTTATTCGTAGTTTCACATCAAGGCTCCCATACTGGTAATACTCCCAACATTATCATTGCAGTAGTTAAGTAGAACAGGCTATCCAATAGTCAACAAGTCTATTTCATAGAACAAAGTTTGCTCGTATCACATCACATCACTACTTTACATATCGCATTTATCATAGCACTATCATTTAATTCCACCAAAATTCCAGATTTATACCTTTCTTTCTAACTCTTTCAAGATTCATCTAATTCATCCCATAATTATTCACGGGTGCCTTAGTCACTAATGGCTTCTTTTAACCCGATAACAGCTATCCTCTGAAACACTTAAATCTCCTCTCTAAACTTCGTCTCACCTTTATTTATATCTCAAGCGCTCACCATTTACTGTAGCTCTCGAATCCATCCTCATAGGTACAATCGCTTCATAGGACAAGTTCTAAACTGGGGGTATAGAACAGGATGTAGGGTAAACTAAAGAGATACACTCACAGCCGAATGTCCAGTGAAACAAGAATAAACAGATGGAGGTTCTTAAATAGGTACTCTCATATCAAGTGGTGGTAGAATAGCGTAGAATAGCTTGAAGGGGTGCAAATGTCATAACAGATGGTAATACCATTAATACTGATGAAAGAACAAGGTGTGAATAAAATATAGGAAAAGATGACGATCCTCGAACGGAAAGCTCCAAACAATCAGATGATGCATGGAAATCAGGATCTGCCATTGCCGTTGTCTGGAAATCACGTCACAAGCTAAGAATCCCGAATCGCAACACGAACCGTGCCGGAGACCTACTATATAGTCGCACTCATCCTCACGATATCTTATCTTTCTATTTCCTATTCCTAATCCTAACCCTCTACCCAATCCCGACAATCTAGGCTTGTTTCAGTGACTTATAACCTGTACCTCTGATACAAACCTGTGGCGCCCTCCAAACCTGGGTCAGAAGTTTGGGGTCCACAACACATACACAATATATAAACCTGTATAAGAGATATTATTTATAATGACCCTGCTTCACAAAACCACGGATCGCAACAGGTTAAAGTATGAAAACAAGCCACAACCTTAACTTTTATTACAACGTACCAAATTCCCCTTTAATTTATCTTACAACTGATAATAAAAGTATTCTAACAATTTGACAATCTCTCTACCGCATGAAGCTTCTGCTAGCTCGATCCAAATCAACTGGAACCTTAGCCCGCACTTTAGACTGAGGAACTTCATTATCATCCATATCCTTTTCAACTGTAACATATATAAAAAGATTCGCAAGAGTGAGCTAACTAGCTCAGCAAATCATGATAACGATAACTGAGGTTAAACAATGATCAAATGAGATGATTCAAAGAAATCAAGTTTCTTTTTAACTAATCATTAGAATTGGATATTCATTTTAAGTTTTAAAAACCAAGGTTAGGCTGCTGATCAGTCACACACTAACCCCGAGCAAGCACACATCACTGCTCTAATTACTAGATCCAAGGCACATATTGGCCTAACTTGACCATTAGTATGGTCTGACCACGAATTTGGTCCACATATATAAAAACTATCCAATCCTAAAGTAGTTCAATATGATAAACAATATAATTCGATAAAACAAGATCATAATCAATGATGGTTAAACACTTGAATAAAAATGTAAGGAAACTCATGGATATCTCAAGGGTATATCAGGGTATGTATAAGAAACGGTTTTCAGTTTGTACAAGGTTCAGGTATTAGACCAGTAATGATTTTTCAGGATATGGTTCTTTGATGTTATAAATAATGATTGGAGTATAAAAGTTTCTGTGTTTTCAAATTATTCTCTTTCAGTGTTTGGTGTTTGGTAGTTATACCTTTGAAGAGTAGTATTATACTTGTATGGTTTGGTGTCTGAGGATCAACAAAGGATGGTTTGCAAAGAATAAGGCTTACGGCTCAAGATCAAGAAATAATCAGGCTTTAAGGGTAAATAGTTTGAAGCATATGCATTATAAAACAGGAGTTATGTTTAATAATAGCAACATGTTATGAAACAGTTCGAAAACATTGGTAATATATCTTGAAGAAAAGTTCAGAAATACTTGCCTTACAAGGCTTTACAACTAATACTGATCAACTCTGAGCCTACTCTGCTGCTCAGGCTCTAACGTCCAACCACTAGATCCCATTGGATTTGACTTCGACACTCAGGTCTTTCTGTTGAAACTCTACTAGGATCATCGACTGATTGCTAAGTTATCTTTAGTCCATCATCCACTTTCAGTGTTCCCGACTATAACCTACAGGGTCGAAATACCCTACGTTAGACGTCTAGGTATGCTTGACATATCCTCTATACTAATTCTTACCCAACGATATTCAAACTCGGCTCGTAATTATTCATATTAAAATAACACAGATAGCAATTAGAGTTCACATTCTCAAAATCGATCCAGTGTTCGTTTTCAGAAAATACGTATACTCGTCATTATACGAAATTAGGGTTACTGTGTTTTGGACAAAACATACAACACAACATACAATCAGATTCTGTATAAAACATACGTATATGTATTTACTTATACTCGCATGACGTTCCGATAACCCTCGGATACGCTCCCGCATTTCCGTAGTTCGATTTTCCGGAAATCGGACAGCGTCCCCTTTGTTTATCGGACTACCCGTCGAAACATCCATCGACGTCAATTCAATAATGACAATCCAATTCATAACAACTACAATCCCAATCATCAGTTCAACCCAACAATCAATCCAATCACAATTCGTCAACTAAATTACGTACGCGACTTAATGTAAAAATCAAATTCTCGTTTCAAAATAATTTCACGAATCAATTGATTTATTTTATAAAAATTAGGACTCAGAATAAATTCATCACCGTCCACCGTCGGCTCTCCAAGGCTCATCGCTGACGTCGATAAAATTCGCGGGTACCCATTAATTCGGGTTTCCAACTGCGAATCCTACCAATAATTAAAATTTAATTCAGCAGATATCGAACAATTATCATCACAACTCGCTGCAAAAAGATCAGAATCGATAAAATCATCCACATGCAAATTCACGCGGTGGTAATCGGAGGAAAAGAAAGGTAATCGAACAATACCCAAATGCACAACATCACAGCAAAATCACAGCAACATCACAACTTCACACACACACTTATGTGTATATACACACGCATATACACACACTAATCACACCCCCGACGCAGACCACGCGCCACCACCACTCCTCGCCAGGAAAGCAAGGAAGGCAACGACAGAAAACAGGGTAGCGTAGGGAAATTACCAGGCGGCAGCACCAAAGAAAAAGGCACACGAAGCCGTAAAACAAAGACGGAGAGTTTAAGAGAGATGAGAGAAACCGAGGTCGAGGGAAATGGGAACACATGGGTTGTATCTATCTCCTGTTGTTTCTATTTTATTTTTATTTTATTTTTATTTTTTTTAAACAACACGTTGCAACAGCCACAAATAGGTAGCTGCCACGTTTCTGTGAATCCGTTTAACAGTCGACACGTGTCTGGTTTTCCATTTGCAAGCCTGGTTCTGACTCGTATTTCGCAATTTATCAAACCAAGTGGCACATAGAACAATTTCAGAAAATTACGAGAATGGTTATAAAATATTATAAATATCCCGAAGTTAATAAAAATGTAAATTTTGTAATTTTTAAATAAATTTTGAAACGCAACTTATACCCACATTTATAGTTA
This sequence comes from Apium graveolens, assembly GCF_009905375.1. Taxonomy (NCBI): domain Eukaryota; kingdom Viridiplantae; phylum Streptophyta; class Magnoliopsida; order Apiales; family Apiaceae; genus Apium; species Apium graveolens. The sequence goes on along the minus strand of NC_133651.1, from coordinate 216,171,862 downwards.
ACAAACCGAGTTGCACTTCAAATAAATTCAGAAAATCACGAAAATAGTCTTAAAATGTTAGAAATATCCCGAAATTTATAAAAATGTAATTTTTGAAATTTTAAAACAATTCCTAAAACGCACTTTATACCCGCTTTTATCAATTAAACGAATCGACGCACGGGTGAAACTAACTCCGAAAATTCCCGAAATAATTTTAAAATTCTCGAAATATTTCAAACTTAAATAAATATGAGTTTCATAATTTTTGAAAAATTCTGAAATTAAATACAGATTTTACAAGTAAATATAATCAGAAAATCACACAGGGTTAAATAATTAATAAAATATTGATTTCTAAATTTTATAAAATCCCAAAAATAAATATTGTAATTATAAAATCACAAAAACAATTTTAGAGACATTCCAAATATTTATGCAAATAAATTTGCTCTGAATTCACTTTTAAAAGTGCAAACAATTCAATATACTCAATAATTAACTACACGAACCACCTTGTACACCATAAATCACACATAAATAATAATAAAACAACATCGAGCTGACAAAAAACTATACACATACTTTATTTATTTAACACTTCCACCATTACATATTTAAATAATTCAAAAATACACGGGTCGTTATATTACTTGCCCTATGTAATCATGATAGATAACTTGTGCATTAGACCGTAATGTTGTGAAATTCTATAGACATATAGGGTCTCAATATAATTGGTGTATATTCAGCTTCTATCTCTTTTGTGGATGTCTGGTAGTATGGTATTTGTGCAACGAAAGTTGGCATTTATCAATTTCGTGTTATCCGATTAGTGTCATCACCATTACATGCTAAGGTTAAGAACGAAAAGGCTATTGAATGAAGAATTTAATGAATTTAGAATCCCATGTTTGTCATATATATTAACTCAACCATTCTTATTCTCTTAGTTATAATTGTTAGCTTAAGTTTAGTTTATAACAATCTCAATTTGTTAATCGTCTTAGCATTGAATAATAACCATACCATTGTTGCATGGAAACATTGACTGAAATTACAAACTTGATTCTATGTGGGAACGAACTAGAAGATATTCTATATTACACTACGCCATAAGTGCACATAGGAAACCCCTACTATACAGTTGCATAAGTCCTAAATGGTGTTGCATAAGGTAATAGGCAACACCAGACAGGGGTTTCCAATATGGACGTGGCCGTAATGCCCTAAGGCAACGAATCATGCAACACAAGAAAGTGTTGCATTATACGTCTTTTGCCACAGTAAAAGCGTACAATGACAACAACAGTTAGTATTGCATAAAATGAAGCCACATCACCATTGTGTCCTACGTGGCAAGTGACACGCCATTTTGCCACGTCAGCAGTGGCCCCAACTTTGACACGTCAGTAAGGGGTCCCACATTTGCCACATCAGTAATGGGACCCACTTTTGCAACGTCAGGAGTGGGCCCTACAGTATGTAATGCAACACTGATTTTAGTCATTTGCAACACCATTTTTATTCATATGTAACATCATGTTTAGACTTATGCAACACCATATAGAGTCAAATGCAGCACTTCAAAAATTTAAAAAAAAATTGACATAGTTATTCTGCTTTTACATTATTCCTGCCAAACAAGGCATCCAACAATCAATACAACAAGCATCCAATGAAATTTAAAACTTACTAAACTATCAAAGTACCAAATTCTAACTTCAAAAGAATAAATGAATAATTTTTTTTCTTTTCTTTTCTAAATAATGTCACCGACTGATTTCAACTCTAGCCTTTCAACTCATTTTGACGTTGTAAAGCAGATAGTTTTTGTTTCCAGCCAGGTAGAACAGCTAGTCGAGGTGATCCAGGGACAAAAAATGCATGTGTTTGAGATGGCTTTAAACAGCATTGGGAAAGGCATCCATGTAGATTTAGGCTTCTTTGTTGAGTTCGAACCAATATCTTTAGCAATTCCTTGAGATTTTGGATCAGAAACCTGAAAGCAGCCATTTTAGTACACAATAATCAGATAGTCGAGTGAATATTGTCAAACAAAACAAAATTTATAAGAAAAACCATGCTCCAGCTTAGGGCATTATAGGCAAAACCTATACTGAGATAACACTACACCTTATTCTGGTACAAACTAAATAAATAGTATGCATGGACATACATTTAATTGTAGGATCTAGACAAGCAACCAAAAAAATAAAATACTGACATATTAGTCTTCTATCCATGTTACACAACCAATAATCGCGATGTTCCCAATCATGCCAATGCAACCAATATAAATGCAGAAATGCCTGTTCTAGTTACAGTAATGTAAAATCTCAATCACCTTGCATGGTGTAATATTAGCTTTCCTGTTTCAAATTATAATGAGCAAGCAGCTACCGAAAGTACTTGAATAAAATATCAACAGAGTTTAATATATAGATAAAGTGGTTTACCTGCTTCTTATTGTAAGCAGTTATAAGCTTTTAATACTCTCCCTTCCTTATTGCGGCTTTCGCTTCGTATGTTGCTTTAACCTGCAAGAAACAGAGTCATATAAGATCTGACAAAATCAAACTTAAACTTCTTCCACCAGTCGGCTTGCTACCAGAAGAATGTAACAAAATTTATTCTTACACCATTCCATCCTGATTAGAAAGTCACTTTCCCAACCTCAATGCCCAAATAATGAATCTGATTTTATTGTTTGATGGTTGATACATAAGTTTCTCTTACATTAGTTTATCGTAATTTACTCTTTTTATAAAGTTACAGAACACAATTTCTAATTATTTAATTATTATCTACTCTCAGCTTCCCTAACTAAGTACACCTCCCAATGCACCCTTTCAAAGATTAACAATAAATTCTATGTTCGTTCATCAACATAGCTCTAGGAACCTCCTAACTATATGCCATACTAAAATCCATCCAATATAAACTTGAAGAGAGGTTTCGTAAGTTTTTTTCATCAAAGTATACATATTTGTATTGTCTAATCATTCTACTCAGCCAAGCAGATATGCACTTAAATTCATAAAATAAAAATTAATCTTTATTACTTACAGGCGCACTTAGTGACTTCCACTTCTCTCCACCGGCTTTCCCAACCTTCAATTGAAGAAGATGGCTATCATTATAGCTTTATGCACCTATTAAATATTATAATATCCGATATTACAACTAGATTATAACGCAGAAAGTATATCCTTGAACAGATTTCTAAGATCAACTTACATCTGACACATTAGGATTTTCCTTTTTGAATGTCTTTCTGAACTCCTCACTGTGAAAACCGCATGAAAAAAAACTAAACAAACATACTTCACATGTGAAATCAATCACTATTTCCATACGCATACACGAAAACAAAGAAAGCACTTGGAGGCCTCTTTGGTTTGTTAGGGTCATTTGCTAATTTACCCTTCTTAGCCTTGCTTCCGCTCTTATCTGCTTTCCCGACAGCCTTTCTCTTCCCAACATTTCTGTAAAAACAACACATAATTTATCCATCAAAGATATGTCCCATTAACACAATACCTAGTAACCCATACCAACACAATAAATTTACAAATTAATATCGATCAGCAACAGAAAAGAACCAGAACGCGACTTTTCAGCAAATAATTCTAACTTATAACTAACAGAGAATTCCTTAATGGAGCAAAAACCCAACCTAATAACCACTGTAAAACTTAAAATGCACTAAGAGAATACGAGAAAAAAAATATTAGGATCAAAATAAAGTGAGTACCCGTCATCAACAGACTTCAAGGTTTCCCTTTTAGCTGCTCCCTTTACCCTTAGCAGTCTTCACAGAACTTAATGTTTATTTATCTTTTACCTAATCAAAATACAATAATTCAAACAATAACAAGCTTCAAATAAAAGTTAATATAATTGAAGAAGTTAACAGTATGCATATGCAAAAATTATGCTAGAACAATCACAAGCAACTAAATATGACCCATTAACTAATACTAGTATAAAGACAAGATCAACAAAAGTCAACGCACTGTTGGATTCCATAAGTAAAATCAACCCTTTGAAATAATTTCTCGAAATGACCCAAAAAAAAATCCTAGAAAAAAAAATTGTCAACCTACCTATCAGAATAATACTAAACAACAGAGATTAACAACACTAAATTCACATATGAACTTAGAAGTAGTATTCATACACCATAAATTTGAAGTTGGAACTGCCAGGGACTTGGCAACCCCTGGACAGTTAAGGTCCTCCGAGACTTGTGTTGGAGGGATCAGCCAGAAATTGTTTTCCTTATGAAAATAATGATTGATGCTAATAGGCTGGAGTTAGTGAAATATAAATGTGGTTTTACGCAAGGTCTCTATCTTGGTATTGTTGGTTTATCAAGTGGGATGGCTTTTTCTCAATTCTTATTCAACACATCATATTTCCCTGCAGCTTTATAAGCTTCAGCTTCTTCAAACACATCAAAATAAAGGATGCAAAATGTGCATCTAATATGAGAACACAACAAACACCAAATGCAGTCATCAAGAAAGCTATCTAATATGATTGCTTAGAAGGTGTTGTGTTTCATTAGGGAGCAACAGCAGCAGAAGCATCAGGTGCAACATTAGTCTCAACAGTAGAACTTAAACTCTGCAACTCTGTTTGTATAATGGCAACACTATTACAAGACTCGAGAGATTGCAGGACTGCTTAGAGATAAATATATATACAAAAATATAAAATACACAAAAAACCGAAATTACACAAAAACCCACATAATAGCACACGTAATTTTTGGGATCGAATAAACCCAAATTTGCAAACCCTAAATTAAGAAATTAAAAGACTCAAATAAGTATAAACTGAAGTTTAGAAATGAGAAGTATTATAGTATAAATTTAAGATTTAGGGCTCAAATTTGAGAGTACAACCTAAATAGAAGACCCAATATTTGGAATCATTACCATACCTACTGAATCATTTGTCAAAGCATCCCATGAACATGTCAAACAACTTGCACACAAAATACAACCTGAATCTCATCAAAACAGATAATTATCATATAAGTATAGCTTGTAAACTCATAAATCCAAAAAAACTCTCATGGACATTTTATCAAACATGGTTTTCATAAAAACACAGTAAAAATTAAAAAAAACATGGAAAGGGAGAGCGCCAACAATTGTAACTTTGGTAGCAGTGGCGAGCTCCTTGTCATTAGATATAGACCTTGATGAAGAAGGGTTTAATTAAGGTTCTTTAAATGAACAAAAAGGATGTGAGTTTTGTGTAAATAGTTCTTCAAAGTATACAGTCTATCTTAAATTAAAGATATATTGATAATTTGATATTAAGAGAGATGATGAAGACTATTGAGGGAGAAGAAGAATCAACAGCGAATTGAAACTATTGAGAGAGAAGAATATAGTTGAAAAGAGGAGAAGAGAGCGGCTAAGTTGAGAAGAGGAGAAGAGAGCGGCTAAATGAAAAGTTGAAACTAGGGCAAAAAAAGTATTAGCGGGATTTTACCCGCCTAAGCATCTTGCTTAGATGAATGTGATTTTTCTTATTTATTTGAAATAAAATAGTAAATACCGAAACTTTTATTGTATATAAAAATAAAATGAAATAATGAAAAATAAAAGTAAACATTAAAATATTGAGGTAATATATGTATTTAAATGATGAAATATAATTATTTATTGACTAATTAAAACCCCGTTCTTTGATAAGTTGTCCATATAAAATATTTAAAAAAATTACACATCTCTAAAATTAGTAAGTAACATCATCCGTACGGTTGGAACGCCGAACAAGAGTTTTTAAAAAAAGGATTACCACTCGGGACAAGACTGGTTAATGGGAACCTCTGTTGACCGTGATTTGACTATTATAAAAGCACACAATATAAAATCTGAATTTTTTTTAAAAAAATACACATCTCTAAAATTAGTAGGTAATATCATCCATACGGTTGGATCATCGAACAAGAATTTAAAAAAAAATAGAATCATCACTCGGGACAAGACTTGGTAAGAGGAACCAGTGTTGAACGTAATTTGAATATTATAAAAACACACGATATAAAAATTTAAAATTTTTTAAAAAATTTATACATATCTAAAATTAGTAGGTAACATTAATTAATCTGTTAAAAGATACACGTTTTGTTAAAAAAAATATTCGTAATTTTGTTATTAAACTTAATTTGATTTTATTTTACCCCTTTTGATAATTACCCCATTTTTAAATTATATATAAAATGTTAAATATTATAACGTTTCCTAGAAATGTTTTTTTATTGAAACGGAAACTAATCAATCAGTTTCATAATCTGTACGGTTGGATCATCAAAAAAGAATTTAAAAAAAATAGAATCACCACCCGCGACAAGACATAGCAACATGAACTCGTGTTGACCGTAATTTGACTATTATAAAAACTCACGCTATAAAATCTAATTTTTTTTAAAAAAATTTACACATTTTTAAAATTAGTAGGTATAATCATCCGTACGGTTGGATCGTTGAACAAGAATTTAAGAAAATAGAATAATCACTCGGGACAATACTAGGTAACAGGAACCCGTGTTGACCTTAATTTGACTATTAAAAAAGCACGTGATATAAAATCTAAATTTAAAAAAAAAATTAAACATCTCTAAAATTAGAAGGTAATATCATCCGTACGGTTGGATCATTGAACAAGAATTTTAAAAAAATAGAATCACCGTTCGGGACAAGTCTTGGTTAAAGGAACCCGGCCGTAATTTGACTATTATAAAAACACACGATATAAAATCTAAATTTTTTAAAAAATATTTAGACATCTCTAAAATTAGCAGGTATCATCATCCGTACGGTTGGATCGTTGAACAAAAATTTTAAAAAAATAGAATCACCACCCGGAACAATGCTACGTAATGTGAACCCGTGTGCACCAGGGTTTGACTATTAAAAAAGCACGTGATAAAAAATTTAATTTTTTTTTAAAAAAATTACACAACTCTAAAACTAGTAGAAAACAACATCCGTACGGTTGGATCAATTAAAAATTATTTAAAAAAAATTAGAACATACATATAACAAATAAATTTTAAGAATAGTACAATAACTAAGGCAACACTAAATAACCTACTGCAACACCAGAAAGTAAATGCAACGCCTGAAGTGCCACGTCAGCAAGTGGGCCCCACTATGTGCCAAGTCAGCATGACACGTCAGCATGCCGCATCAGCACCCGTGGGTCCCAACATGCTACCTCAGATTTATTTTTCATGTCAGCATTTATTAAATAAAAAAATATCTAATGCAACGCTAACCTCTACTGTTGCATGCTACGCAACACTAACAGTTATTAGCAACGGTAGTTTCAATGTACTGCAACGTTTTCACCACTGTGTTGCAATAAACTGAAAATTTTGTAGATAATGCAACGCTTTTCGTGCAACATTGGATAAAAACCGCTGCCTATGTGCTTATGGCGTAGTGTTATTTGCGGACGCGTATACTTGCGTAAATTTTAGCGCGTATTTAGCGACTAACACACGTCGCTAAAAGCAGGAGTTTCATCAGCATCGAGTTATTAAACCCACCGAGCGGGGAGTGTTAACGAGTCACGAACCGGTAGTGCGTAAGAGTCACGTACCCGGGTAAAGCTTCCGAAACCTCGCGATTCGAACATTGGAGCCGAGTCTATCTTGCCAAATTGGCAACTTGAATGTCAGGGTCTGTCCTATATAATTGCTCATGGAACTTGCTTTCCAGATCGTACCAACTTTTACTATAGTTTGGAAGGATGTTCATATACCAGGAGAAGGCCCATTTAGTAAGAGAGTTGGCAAAGAGCCTCAACTTAAGGTAGTCCTTGGACCTAGCTTCCCCGCACTGGACCAAGAATTCACTTATTTACTTGCCAAGTTGGCTTCACAGTTTCTTTACTTTTCAATTGAGCAAATGTGATAGTCATCCATATACTTTGACTTCATTTTTTTTTATTTAAACAAAGGCGCACCCCTTGTATATCGATTTTTATGTAGGATGGCCAGCGATTTTGTCGCCCCACGTAAGCCTAACTATGATTTTTTTATTATCAGTGCCTTATACCAGGCGTGCATTATACCAGGCACCTTAGTACTGTAACTTTGACGTGCTGTTTTTACTTTTTCTTTTTTTTGCTGAACAGTTTCTATACTTGGTGTTACCTGTATCTCTCTTTTTTTTACACAAAGGCGCGTCATAGAACCTTTTTACTTTATGCACTAAACTAATCTCCATATCTAACGCTGATGTGATACGGGCTCCACCCTAGCTTTTTACACAAGACTTGCAATTAGGGTCGTTCACTGTTCGCGAACAAATTCGAGTTCGGCTGGGTAAGGGCTCGGTTCGACTTGGTTCGATAAGAACTCGAGCTGGAACTCGAACACAAAAATTTGTTCGTTAATAAAACGAGCTCGAGCCGAATTTTTACATGTTCAGCTCAGGCTCGGCTCGAGTTCCGCTCGTTAAAACTCGAAAAAACTGAAATATTTTCAGAATATTTTTATTAATTATATATGAAGAAGATCCACGACTCATACCCGTGATAAAGACAATAAAGAACAAAGATGATTTATACATACAGAAGTGATAAGAATTAGAAAGGCTTTTACACAGGGAGTCATGACTACTAAGTGCTAATGCTAAAACAAAGTATCATATACATACAAAATTCACAAAACACATCACAAAATACCTACCAAGATTGAACCAGCAAGAATCCAAAACCAGGTCTCCAAAATCAAGTGTTTCACAAATCACATACAAAACCCACTAAGAAATTTTTCATGAAAAAAACATTACAAAGATTCAATTTGAAAGGAAGTAGACATACAATAGGCGATTAGTTAAGATAATACTTTACTAAATATAATGGAATTTAGGGATTTAAGAATTTGGGGGATACGAGAGGTGGATCTTATCGAGGGAGAGAATAGGATTAAGATTTATACGAATAAAATTTTTGATAATTGGGTTGGGTTTAAATCAGGTGGGTTGGGCCAATAAAAGTTATATTTTTTAATCTGTTAACGAGCTGCTCGATTATAACTCGAGCTCGGTTCGGCTCGTTTTTGTTCGTGAGCAAGCTCGTGTTCGGCTCGTTAGTTATCGAGCTCGAGCTCGAACATGATTTCTTGTTCGATAAGAAAGTTCGGCTCGGCTCAGTTCGTCAAAAAAAAAAACTCGGCTCGATTCGATCAAAATTCAGCTCGATTCGGTTCGTGAACAACCTTATTTCCATATATCACAGCCATAACTATTTAAGGCTATAATTGATTCTTGTGTTAAATAGTTAAATATGGTTGTTCTTGCATCAAATATGTTCATGTCATACTTTTCATGTGGGACCCTTTCAACTCTCCATAACTCCTTTATTTTTTCAACTTAGCCACGTACTAACTAGTAACTAGGTACGTATATTACACATGCATACCACATATTTTTAAATGCTTTATAGTAGCATCTGTCATGCTTAGCCATCATCCATAATTCAATATACATGCACAATACCACGTACATAATAGTACAAACTCACCAATTCTTTCACTAGTATGCTTTCTCGCATGTCTTGTTGTTACAACTTCATTTCCAAATAAATACTCCATCCTTTTTTTTATTCAGTGAGAACATCGTCCCCTTTCTCTACTCTGTGATCTGGCTAGCACAACTTCCTTTATGCAAGGGCGCGCCTTGCTTCTTTCACAGCAACATATCACATTCTAATTTTCTATTGTTATATCTTCACGCGGACCTGCGGGTCTAATTCCATATTTTCATCTTCCTTTGTTTTTCGATGATGACCCTACTGTGTTTATGCAAGTAACACTTCTTTTCCTTCCTTCTTTGTTGAGAGTCGTTGTTATCCTCTAAATTGTAAACAACGGCGTATTCTAGCAGGTTCAACACCATCCTTAGACTTTTTTTATTTTTATTCACAAGGATTGGTTCCCTTATGGTTGGAGTGTCTTGTTATGTCCAAAAATTGGTATAAACAATATTCAGATTAAGATTAATAAAATAAGCAGAATCGAAGGAGAATCGCCTGAAATCTAGGAAAAAGATAAGATTGACTTTCCATGAATAAAAGGCGCGCCCAAAAATCGCGCCCCATTGACTGAGTGGTTGATTAACAGTTGTGGTTATCATGTATTAAAGGTGCGCCCTCAAACATAGTAGAGGAGGCGCGCCCAATTATCGAAAAGGAGGAGAGGAATTTCATAATTGAAACCTGTTCTGTGGTGAGCCTTAGGGCGCGCCCTGGGGAAGGAAGGCTCCTTGGACGGATTACTTGGACATGATTACTTTGACAGACCTACACTTTGGCTTGGACAGAATTAGAGTGAGCCCTAACGATGAATAATTTAGGGCGAGCCCTATGATGTAGAATGACATAGGAAGAGATTAAAGGCTGATGACATAGGGCAGCGCCAACATATAGGAATGTGAGGGTGCGCCCTTAACTTCTACTTGACATATAAATACAACTTTGACATGTTACTTGGATGAACTCTCTGGAAGGTTTAAGGAAGATGGAGAATGTTATTACTAACCTATTTGATACAGGTACTCTATTGAAGAACTCCTTCATGTAGCATATCTACATGAAAGGCGGTGTCCGTGGTCAGAGACCTCCAGGGGTATGCCTGGACTGAAGGCCTCCTCCTGTAGTCAATGAGTGTCCTCATTGGGGATGTGGGGTGAAATCTGGTGTGTGCTTTGGGAGCTCTGTCTCTGTAGTCAACGGGTGTCCTCGTTGGGAAACTTCAGAGTATCCTGCACTTTGCACTCAAAAGCTTGGGATCACTTGTCCTGTAATCTGGTAGGGGCTCCTTATCGGGGGACAAGGATGCGTCCAATATTTGGGGTGAATCACGGCTATACCTGCGTCCACGGACTAGAGAAACAGCTGGTAGCGGAGGGTTATCCTTGGCCAGGGAGATGCCTCATCCGTGAAGTCTCGAAGCTGCGGACGAGCCTTGGGTCTTTGTGGTTGGGCCTCATCGGCGGACATTCCTAAAGCTAGTAGAAGACGGTTTCCAGTGGGTTTCCCATTGAGCCTCGGGATAAGAAATCTAAGCCCATTAGGTTTCTTGTTCTCCAAGAACTACGTGGGCTTGATCCCCTATAAATAGGGGTACGTAGGCACATTGTGAGGGGTCAGAAGCGAGAGCGCAAAGGAGCCACCACTAACCCTAAGTAATCTCAGCCCCCAATAATCACCACCACCAAACACTGTTCATCTTTTCCGACGAATACTGTTCATCGGATACACCAGTTACTGTTCACGTTTCCGACGAAGAACTGCCATCACAGATCTTGTTTCCGGCTGCTAACCTCAAGTTTTGTTGCTCCCAAATTCCTCCGTCAACAAATTGGCGCTAGAAGGAGGGGCTAATCAAGTTCTACATCTGGGAGGAAGGATGTCTCAATATCATGATGGAAGTTTTTACGATGGAAGTTCTGAAGAAGATTCTGATCATGGCTATGAATATGAACCCTACGTTCCGCCAATGACTGATCGTCCCACTCCGGACGTTGGAGGACAGCCACCTATGCTCATCAGCAACGCCGACTTGTTGGAACAACTATATCGTATGGGCGATGCTTTGAATGGTTTCGATTCAAGGTTGAGCACCGTGGAACGGCGCAAGGCCAGAAGGGGTCTTCGCCACAACCGAGCGACTCATGCCCCTGGAAAAGCACCCATTACCGATAGGGATGTCTCAGCCGGCCATGGCCGCACTGAGGGAGGGCGTGTGCCGATAACCCCGCGACGCCTGTACTATTCTAATGACACGTCCCCAATCATCGAGCTAGTGGAAGAAGATGCGAATGGACGGGAAATTCTGCGGACAGACGCCCGGGGAGCCACCCATCCGCACCAGTCTGGACGTAGTCTCGAGAAACGCCGACAGGCGGAGTCGATGCCGGAGAATCAGCAACGGGGCTTCGCAGCTTTGAAAGATCGCTCGGGGATTCGCTTGGGCGATGATGATTTGAGAATGATGTTACTTGAATGGCAGAAAGAAGCTGATCGTGGAGATGTGATGCCCCATGATACAACGCGTGTGCCCCTGAATTCTCAGGAAAATCGGGTGCGGCACCGCGATCCAACGCGTGTGCCCCTGAATTCCCAGGAAAATCAGGAGCGGCACCGCGATCCAACGCGTGTGCCCCTGAATCGGGAGCAGCACCACGATCATGAGAGAGCTCTTCCCCGCAGATCGCTGGATCGATATGGGCGTGGGTATGGAAACGATCGTTGGAGAATGCCTCAATGGAGAGGAAGAGGTGGAGGCCGAGGTAGATATTTAGAGGGATATCGTCGTGGCAATTACCGCGGTCACCTTGATTCCCGCTGGAATAACCAAGCAGATGGCTATGATTATGCGGAACATGATGATCACAGAAATATAGAAAACTATGATCGCGGTACGGCTCGAGGCCGCGGCCAAGGTGGAGAAGAGAATCAAGGGAGAAATCAAGAACGAAATCCTGAAATAATTGTAATACCCGAAGACGCCCAGAATACGAACCAGCAGCAAGCCCCTCCCGGGGGGAATCAAGTGGAGATACCTCCATTGTAACCCCAAGGTCCGCAGCCTCAAATGCAGACCATTCCAGGCGTGGGAACTTTCAATGTGGGAGATCTAAAAAGGCTACTTAACCACCTTGAAGGTAGGGTGACGGCTACAGCTGAAATCCCTTCCCCATTCTCGGTGGCAGTAAGAGAGGCACAATTGTCGGCCGGGTATCGCAACACTACTAGCGATCTCCGTTTCCACGGAAACTCAGATCCGGTAGAATTCCTGGGTCATTTTAATATAGAGATGGACGTATACCAAGTCCCGGACCTGGCTCGATGCCGCCTTTTGGCGGAAACCTTTAGAGAAAGCGCCCAGTAGTGGTTTCAAAAGCTCGGGCCAGGAGTGATCACCTCATGGGATCAAATGAAAACTCTGTTCTTAACCAAGTTCCAAGCCGCAGTGAGATATGCGCCCTCTGTCACAACTCTTGCCAATGTTAGGCAAAGAGAAAATGAAAGCTTGAAATCGTACTTCAAGAGGTTCAACGCTGAGTCTACTAGCACGGGGGGGCATCAGACGAAGCCCTGAAAAGCTTCTTGATAGCAGGATTAAGGGTTGGCTCGGACTTTTGGAAGCACTTGCAAGGGAAAGACCCGGCTACTCTAGCAGACGTCTTCGCTTTGGCAGAATCTTTTAAAGCTATAGAACAATCTCTGGCAAAGATGCAACCGACTTCACAGTCAAGTCAGAGAAGCAAAGGAAGGAAGAGGGATAGGTCTCCAAGCCCAAGGTACCGAAGAAGTAGTCGAAGCCCAGACCGGGTGAATACAGCAAGCACAAGGAGGGGGTGGAGTCCCCCCTCAAACTACGATTACAGGACAAGCCGGTACACATCTTTGGTCGCATCTATCGAGCATATCTACGAAGTAAACAAGAATAAAGGGCTATTTAGAAAACCTGAAGCTTTATCGTCATGGAAAAGCAAAGACAAGAAAAAATATTGCGAATGCCACGAATCATCTGGACATAACACGCATGAGTGCCGACATTTAAAGGATGAAATCGAAGCGCTTATCAAGGAGGGATACCTCGGAGAATGGGTAGTCAAGGAAGTAAGGAAGCACAAGGATGACAGAACAAGGGAAAAGGAAAGACGAGCCCCGCGCGGGGCAAACAATGATACCCTGGAGGAAAATAAATTTGTCAGGGATGGCAGTATCCGAACAATCTACGGGGGAGATCCCGGAATGGAATGCAGCAACCGAGCCCTGGCAAAATACGCTAGGGAAGCCCGGTTCAGGCCTCTCACAGACATTTATAGGGTGGAAACTCGGCCACCCAAGGTGTTTAAGGGAGAGTCCATGGATATCACCTTCAGAGAAGCAGATGCCCGATGGGTACATCATCCCCACAATGATGCGCTGGTTATTTCCATCCAAATCGGAACCAAGAATGTCCATAGAGCCTTCGTGGATAATGGAAGCTCGGAAAACATCCTCTATTACAGCACCTTCAAAAAGATGGGACTACCTGATCAGGATATGTCGGGGGAAGACTCGTGGGTCTATGGCTTTTCAGGCGCAGGAGTTAGAGTCATAGGATCGATTCGGCTGCCATGTACTCTGGGGGAAAGCCCATTATCGGTAACAAAGATGCTTGAATTTAAGGTCCTGAATCAGGAATCGTCCCACAACGTGTTATTGGGACGACCTTTTCTATGGGAGATGAGAGTCATCACTTCAATCCATCACCTAACTATCAAATTTCCAACGCCGAATGGGGTGGGAAGTATAAAGGGTTCCCAGTATGACTCTCGGGAGTGCTACAGGCAAGCTATGAAAGGCTTTAGAAAATACTCCCATGCCGAAGATACTCCGGATGTAGATCGGGAGAAAAGCATTGAGCAACCAACCAAGGAAATCCGAGTCCACTATTATGTTGAGCAAGAAGATGAACATCCCTCCGAGTTGCCCCCGACAATGTTGTACTTGGAAGACGCAATCAGAATTGAGATGTTGGAAGAAGAGGAGGCGATGGATACCATAGTCCATACATATTTCCATGGGGAACGTTTAGAAGGGAGATTCGATGTCCTGCAAAGCCTCGAACATGGTGATGCCCTCCCCCTTACAGGAGCACCCTTACCCGCAAAACATACTAAAGAAGTTGATGCCTCTATCACGCAAGGCGCACCTCCTAAAGGGGATGCACCCTCTCTACAAGGCAATGAGATCTATGATTCGCCTGACTTGGATCCCCGGATACCAATGCCGACGGAAAAGATGGGGCCAACAGAAGATACAATTGAAATCCCTGTTGATGAAAAAGACCCGAGTAAGGTTTTGAGAATAGGGTCCCAGTTGGCACCAAAGTTAAAGGAAGGTCTTTCAATATTTCTGTTGGCAAACCTTGATGTATTTTCATGGAGCCATTCTGATATGGTGGGAATTGATCCAGAAATAATGTGCCACCGATTGAATATCGACCCCAAGCATAAGGGGGTTCGACAAAAAAGAAGGGCCGTAAGCGGAGAGAGAGCTATAGCCCTGGCAGAGGAAGTAGAGATGCTCCTAGACGTCGGACTAATTCGGGAATCTTTCTACCCAGAATGGCTAGCAAACCCGGTGTTGGTAAAAAAGCCCAACGGCAAATGGAGAATGTGCGTGGACTTCACCGACCTGAATAAAGCATGCCCGAAAGATAGTTTTCCCCTACCAAGAATTGATCAGTTGGTCGACGCCACGGCATGACATGCTCTGCTCAGCTTCATGGATGCATACTCCGGGTATAACCAGATCCTTATGTATGAGCCTGACGGGGAGCACACCTCTTTCATCACTGATAGAGGGCTCTATTGCTATATCGGAATGCCATTTGGTCTGATCAATGCTGGTGCCACTTATCACAGGTTGGTAAACAAAATGTTCAAGAAGCAGATTGGGAAGACTATGGAAGTGTATGTGAATGACATGCTCGTGAAATCGAAAAGGGCGGAAGATCACATCGCCGACTTAGCTGAAATGATCCATATTCTGAGAAAATATAGGATGAAACTAAACCCGCGGAAGTGCGTGTTCGGCGTGGAGTCGGGTAAATTCTTGGGGTTCATGGTCAACCACCGGGGGATTAAGGCTAACCCGGCGAAAATAAAAGCTCTGCTAGACATGAAATCTCCCACCAGCGTCAAACAGGTACAAAGTCTGACAGGAAGGATCGCGACCCTAAATCGATTTATGTCAAAGTCGTCGGATAGGTGCAAAGAATTCTTCAAAGCAATCAAAGGGAGAGGGAAGGATTTTCTGTGGACTCCGGACTGTGAAGAAGCTTTTCTGAAAATCAAAGAATAATTGGGAAATCCTCCGATGTTGGCCAAGCCAGAAGACGGAGAAATAATGATTCTGTACTTAGCGGTGTCTGAATATTCCGTCAGTGCCGTATTGGTAAAGGAAGAAGCAAGCCACCAGTGGCCTGTATACTATGTAAGCAAAAGGTTGTTGGACGCGGAAACCAGGTATACCAACATGGAAAAACTAGTGTACACTCTTATTCTTGCGGCACGAAAGCTAAGACCGTACTTTCAGGCTCACTGAATAGAAATTCGCACCGCTTATCCGCTCCGGCATATTCTACATAAACCCGAATCGTCAGGGAGAATGTTAAAATGGGCCGTGGAGCTAGGGCAATTCGATTTGGAATATTGCCCTCGCACGGCAATCAAAGGACAAGCGCTGGCCGATTTCGTACTTGAGTTCGATGAAGAAGTTGATGATAAGGCTATAGTGCTGGCAGAACCAACCTCGCAAGAAAGTAATCAGGATGAAAAGAAGCAGGAACTCCCCCACCCTTGGTGGACATTACATGTGGACGGGGCCGTAAACAACAATGGGTCAGGTGCCGGGATTGTCTTGATCACTCCGGAGGGGCACCGCTTGATGAGTGCTATCCATTTCAAGTTTTATGCTACCAACAATGATGCTGAATATGAAGCATTGATCAACGGTCTGAAATTAGCTCTGGAGGTAGGGGCCGTGAATTTGATAGTTCGGAGTGATTCCAAATTAGTTGTGAACCAGGTCAACGGAGGATTCCAAGCCCGGGGACCGCGGACGGAGCTATATATGAGATATGCAAAATGCCTACTGGAAAAATTTTCAAATGCCAGACTAGAAAGTGTTCCGCGAGAAGAAAATAGTAATGTGAATGCTTTGGCCAAGATGGGTTCACAGATGGACAGCGTTCAACTTGGATAAATCCCTTTGGGAATCCAGGAAATTCCAAGTATTCTGGAGGTGGAGGTGTTTCAAATGCATGAAATCCCACAAGAAAGCTGGATAACCCCCATCCATAACTATATTCAGACAGGGGCTGTACCAGAGGATAAACTACAGGCTCGACGCCTTCGGTACCAGGCCGCAAAGTATGTCGAATATGATGGGGTACTATACAAGAGAAGATTTAACCAGCCACTGTTACGATGTGTGGATATGGAAGAAGGAAATTATATTCTCAGAGAGGTGCACGAAGGGATTTGTGGCAATCACTCGGGGGGTGGTTCCTTGGCATTAAAAGTGCTCAGACAAGGATACTACTGGCCGACTATGAGGGAAGATGCTTTCAATTTTGTTTGGGCTTGTGATCGTTGCCAGCGGTTCACCAACTATTCTAACGCCCCCGACATCCACCATTACCTCATTGACAAGTCCCTGGGCTTTTGCCATGTGGGGAATTGATCTTATTGGAGAGTTACCCAAAGCAAAGGGGGGTGTGAAATACGCCGTAGTGGCTGTGGACTACTTCACCAAATGGGCAGAGGCTATGCCACTAGCCACGATCAAGGCAAAGAAGATAAGGGAATTTGTGTTCAATTCCATAGTATGCAGGTTCGGTATCCCCTACAAACTCATCTCAGACAATGGAAAGCAATTTGATAGTAAAGAGTTAAGAAGCTTTGTGAGGACTTAAAGATTAAAAAAGACTTCGCCGCGGTTTATCATCCGCAGAGTAACGGTCAGACAGAAGCCATAAACAAAATCATAAAACATACCTTCCAGGCAAAGTTAGAAGAGAAAAAAGGGGATTGGCCAGAAGAGATGTCCATGGTCCTTTGGTCTTACAACACGACACCTAGGTCAACCACAGGGGAAACCCCTTTTCTGCTGACCTATGGGTATGAGGCCATGGTTCCCGTGGAGGTAGGAGCAGGATCTCTATGGAGATATGCGTTCGTCGAGGAAGATGCAGAAGTTAACCAGAGGCTCCACTTGGATCTGTTAGATAAAGCCCGGGAGAACGCTCAATTGAAGCTCGCTGCATATCAGTAGAGGGTCGCAAGGTATTTCAATAAAAGGGTAAAATCCGTACCGTTCAAGGTTGGCGATCTCGTGTTGTGAAAGGTTATGCCTAACACTAAGATAGCTCAGCACGGGGTGCTTGGAGCTAATTGGGAAGGACCATACAAAGTTAAATCTATACTCTGGAAAGGGACCTATCGCTTAAAAGATCTGGATGGTAAACTTATCCCTCGAGCATGGAATGCAGAACATTTGCGGAAGTATTATCAGTAGGGTGTGGCTGTGTCCCCCTTATTTTCTTATTTTGATTCTTATGTAATAGGCTAGTAGCAAATAAATTCCTCCTAGCATAGGGGGGTAGTACATGTGACTGCGAACCTTGGAACTAGCAGAAGGAAGAAAAATTTTCAAATAATTTCCCCATAGAGCATAGTAGCCATGGGACTAGTGTAATTTACACACTAGAGCGCATTATCAATAAAAGAGAAAAGTTACTTCAAACTGCTTTATTTATTTGACATAAAAATTTCTCATAAAAAAAAACATCAGAGGCGCGCCCTGCCTAGTAATTTCTGCTTCAAGATAAACATAATATTCAAGGGTGAAAGGAACAAATATACATGAACAAGCAAAATTAGCTAAAGCAAAAGCTAATCAAGTTAAGGCGCACCCCTGGGCTGATAAGTAAGTAAAATATCGCAAAGGCATTTCTGATGAGAAAAAGTACGTATGGTTTGCAACATGGCGCGCCCTTATATCTAAACACTACGAAGAAAGAGATGATAGATCTAAATTACACAATGACAACTTTGAGATCACATAAAAAGGAATTACACTCGAAAATATGTTAAAGGGCGCGCCCTATAGTAACATACTCCATAGAAACATATAATAGCCAAGGGAAAAATTAAAGTGCCTTAATAAATTTTTATGAGTACGAGGAAAGATAAAATTAACGATAAGTCATACATGCAAAAGTAAAAGAGTAGCAGAAAAATAAGCCACACAACTTTGCACAGTATCAAAAGAGGGCTGGCTCCTCAGAAGTATCTGAAACTTTAAAAACAACTAAAATAAGTCAAGGTGCACCTTGAGACTAGCCTGTTGGAGGAATAGATTGAAGAGGGATAGTGGGGTCAACCTCAGGTGCGTCCTTGGGAACTTCCTCTTGTGGTGCGCCATCACCTTCTTCCTCCTCCAACCCAAGTTCTATCCTCATTGCCTTGATTTCAGCAGCATGCTCTTTCTTAAACTCCACCATCTCAGCAACAGTCTCTTCCCCAAACTTCTCAAAGGAATAATCAGGATCATTGGCCACAAAACCAACTCTGTAGAAGTGAAAACCATTGGCAAATGCCTCATCAGATATTTCCCTCTTCTCATCAGGCCAGCCTAGTTTCTGCTGCTCCTCCAGATACTCAATCCTCAAGTTGGCTGCACCAAGCTCAGTATGGAGAGAGGTAGCCTTTTTGTTGGCAATCTCTAGCTGAGAAGTAAGATTGGCCACCTCATCCTTGAGAAAAGAGATCTCAGAGTCCTTAGCTTTAATGTCCTTGGCGTGCAGAAAGTCTTTGTCTTTGAGGGTGTTCCTCAAAATGTTGTTGTCGCCCTGCAGCCTCTCTAGGCGCGCCCCCTCTTCCAGTAGCTTGTCCACCACTCGAGTGGAGTGGATGAAAAATTGGCAAGATGCCTTTATGGAAGCACGAGCGGCATATCCCAAATCCATGGCTTGCCACTGCTCCACTTCTTCGTCCGAAACATGAAGGGAACCCATGGGGCCAAGAGCATTCAAGGCAGCAGAAGAGCCAGAAGGCGCGCCCTCTGCTCTATGTCTCTTAGGCGCGCCCTGTTTCTCTGTGAGATCAATTGTGGGCCTTTTTGGAGCAGGTGTTGTTTGAGGAATGGGAACAGAAATTGGGATGGATGTCTGTGCTGCAAGAGCATCCTTCTTTGGCTTGGGCCTAGGCTTGTCACCAGGGCGCGCCCCGAAAGACTTGGGGATTCTTGGAGGAGCCATTTCTGCACAAAATATAGAACATGTTAGTTGAGCATGACACTTAAGTATGTTGAACAGAGCAAAAAATAAAAGCAATTGATAAAGACAATATTGATAAACATGTATGAAATGCTACGCCTAAAGTAAAAGGGCGCGCCCTGAGAGGCGGAAAGATTAAAAAAACAGAAATTTATATCCAGTATGACAATAAAAAGAGAAGTTAACAGAAGAGAAGTAGGACGCGTCAATAGTAGGAGGACGCGCCTTTAGATTCTACAATCAATGAACCTGAAGGATCCTGGCCTTGTAAAGAGCCCTCCTCTGTCTCTTCTTCTTCTTCTTCAGCTTCTTCTTCACCGTCTAAGTCAATAACACGAGAAACAGGAGCACCCTTCCTAAATTTTACATATTTGCACTTCATTCCTACTTGGTCAGAAAGAATTCCTACTCGCATCAAGTTGTTCCGGGTGACTAAGGTTTTTAAGTTCCACCTGTCAGCAGCCACTCTAAGGAGGGCTTCAGCTCGTTTTTTGGGCTCGCCTTTAAGGGGTTTGGACGTTGGTCTGTCTGGAAAAGTATAAGGGTAAGAAAAGAAAGAAAGAACATAGAAATAACACAAGGAAAAGAAATAAAGGGCGCACCCTTACTTGGTGACTTGTTAAATCTTATCCTTATTCTGGGCACATCGTACAGGTAAAAGAAGTTTTCCTTCCAACTTTTTTCATGGCTAAGCTTTCCAGAGGAAAAACCTTTCCTGTTGTGCTGCTTGTCCACCACCAAATAATAGTACCCGTGGTCAGACTTTCTTAGATTGAAAAAATAAGCGACTTCAGCCATGGATGGCTGGGGAAAACCCAAGTCCGTATAAAGGATGAATAAGGCCAGGATAAACTTGTAGCTGTTGGGAGAAAGTTGGAGTGGAGCCACGTCATATAGTTCTATCACTTCCCTAAGGTAGGGATGTAAGGGCGCGCCTATACCCAAAGATACCAGCTTTGGGCTGGTTACCATTCTAGGAATCTTAAAATTCCTCCCATAATTAAAGATATGGGGCCGCATCATGCTCAAAGGGCGCGCCCATATGCCCTCCATATCATAAAATTCCATGAGCCATCCCGGTTGCTCATCTGAACAGGCTGAGGACAGACCCACACAGAAAAGCTTCCCGTGCTCCTTCCTGAAACGTTTCTTTACAGCTTCATTGCATGACTCGAATTCGTCCCAATCAAAGTCTAATTCACTATCAGAAACTTCCCAATGTTGGAAGGGAATTGGAGAAGGCTCAGGAGAGGTAGAAAACTGAAAGGTGTCCTCATCAAAGAAATTTTCTTCATCACGGAGTGGTGATGTATTTGCTTCAGGCGCACCCTCAGAAGTAGGAGAAGTGGGCGCGTCCCTTGATTGTTGAGGAGATGGGCTTGGGGATACATCCTTGTAGGATACTTTAGAAAGTCCTGCACCTACGTTGACACCCCTCTCAACGCCTCTATATCTGTCGGCATTTAAACTCTCAAACCAATCATCATCGTCTAGTTCTGTACTAGTAGGGGCTGGAGACCTCTCTTTTTGGACTAGTTTATGTTTCCCGTGTCTACGAGATAAAGGAATATTGTCTGTGGACAAGCTGTCTGAAAAATCCGCCATTAAGAAACCCTTTTTAGAGTCTTGAAGAAGGCGCGCCACACGGTTCAGGAATGCGGGAGTGTGGTGAGCGTCTGGGGGCTGGGGGTCGAAGTAAGCGGTTGGGGGAGAATAGATTCCCAAATTGGTAAGGAAATCCTTGAAATGGTGAAAAGGAGAGGACGCGCCCTCGTCTTCCGGCTGTTAAGAAAACCAAAAGAAATTTTGAGGGCGCGCCCCATATGAAAGAACGAGATACAAAAGTGTAAAGGAAATTGGAAAGATAGGCGGAAGGTGTAAGAGAAGAGTACTTTCTATGATCTATGTCAACTCCCTTCTAAGATAAGCCTTCTGTTATAGCCAAAATTTGGTACAGAAGATATCTGGGTCAAATCCGGGTCGACATAATTCAATTTGGGCGAACGCCAAGAAAACGGGTTTTCGCGGATAGCCAAGGGCGGACAGCCAGAGACGGACGACCAAGGAAGATCGGCCAAGAAAATGAGTTTTCGTGGCTGGGTTGGCACAAAGCCAAGCCCTTAGACGGATTGGCGCGAGCCAAAGCCCTTAGACGGGTTGGCGCGAGCCAAAGCCCTCAGACAGGTTGGCGCGAGTCAAATCCCTTGGACAGGTTGGCACGGGCCAAAGCCCTTGAATAAGTTAGGGCAAGCCCTTACCTTTGGACAAGTTAAGGTGCACCCTCTTAATAAGAGAAATCAAATTAATAAAATGACCAGGGCGACACCAAGAGAAACACTTGGGCGCGCCCTCACTCTCAGTTTGGCACATAACTTGATTTGAACATGCTGCTTGATGGAATGCTTGGACACTTGGGGAAGAACAATCAATGAACGCTTGGAAAATAGAGAAGGCGCGCCCTCCCCTCAGGGAAGGAGGCGTGCCCTAATGATGTAAAGGACCTTCAATGTGCTCTGTAAAGAACGTAGGGCGCGCCCTATGTGGGAAATGGTTTTGGACAGGTTCCAGACATGGCTGCTTGGACGGATTCCGTGGAAGGCTCAAGGAAGATGGAGTCAATTATGACTAACTTATTTGATGCAGGTACTCTATTGAAGAACTCCTTCCTGTAGCATATCTACAGGAAAGGCGGTGTCCATGGTCAGAGACCTCCAGGGGTATGCCTGGACTGAAGGCCTCCTCCTGTAGTCAATGGGTGTCCTCATTGGGGATGTGGGGTGAAATCTGGTGTGTGCTTTGGGAGCTCTGTCTCTGTAGTCAACGGGTGTCCTCGTTGGGAGACTTCGGAGTATCCTGCACTTTGCACCCAAAAGCTTGGGATCACTTGTACTGTAATCTGGTAGGGGCTCCTTATCGGGGGGCAAGGATGCGTCCAACATTTGGGGTGAACCACGGCTATACCTGCGTCCGCGGACTAGAGAAACAGCTGGTAGCGGAGGGTTATCCTTGGCCAGGGAGATGCCTTATTCGTGAAGTCTCGAAGCCGCGGACGAGCCTTGGGCCTTTGTGGTTGGGCCTCATCGGCGGACATTCCTAAAGCTAGTAGAAGACGGTTTTCAGTGGGTTTCCCATTGGGCCTCGGGACAAGAAATCTAAGCCCGTTAGGTTTCTTGTTCCCCAAGAACTATGTTGGCTTGATTCCCTATAAATAGGGATACGTAGGAAAATTGCAAGGGGAGAGAAGCGAGAGCGCAAAGGAGCCACCACTAACCCTAAGCAATCTCAGCCCCCAATAATCACCACCACCAAATACTGTTCATCGGATCCACCGACTACTGCTCGCATTTCCGATAAAGAACCGTCATCACAGATCTTGTTTCCGGCTACTAACCTCAAGTTTTGTTGTTCCCAAATTCCTCCGTCAACAAATTGGCGCTAGAAGGAGGGGTTGATCAAGATTTGCATCTAGGAGGAAAGATGCTTAATCATGATGGTGTTTTTGTGAAGAACATGTGCAAGATCTGGAAGATGAATAAAGTTGCAACATTCGAAGGGCGAGGTGAGATATGGGTTCATGTGATCTTCTTTGAGCAAGGTATTTTGATAGAGACACAAAATAAGATCTAATAGTGACGATTCTTCCACGATTCTCGTGGAGTGACATTAAAGATTTTCAGTGGGTTACTTAAGCATCAAAAAGCATAATACTATTCGGAGATGAGGCCAGGAAATATTAGAGAGAGCTCCTTCATCTCACGATGGAGTAATATCGAGATCCTCATATTTTTGTGTGAGCCCCTTGATTTTTTAACTTCCACGGGAGAATAATTGTTAAAGATTATTTTGGTTGATTATTTTGGTATCTGAAGTAACTCAATACGGAAATAACGAGGTTATATACTGAAGCTTCAATTAATCGGATGTAAAAACAAAGAGAGTAAGAAGTTGGGTGTTGCTGGTGCCGGAGCTATATTGATATAATTTTTTTTAGAATGTGCAGTTTTAGTACAAGAAATTCTCAATTTGAAGAAATAATGGGCGCGCCTTCATCGAGTAAGTTGTATGAGACAAAATTTGCCTTATGATAGGGGCATTTGTTTCTAAGCAAAGATAAAAAGAATAAACCTCTGTTAGAAATTTTAAGGACGTGCCCTAGTAAATTTATCAAAGTATTATAAGGGGAGCTGCATGGAAATTATTTAAAACAAAATTAAAACAAAAAAGTGGAGTCTATCTACTAGGTTGTCAAGGACAGAAGAGAGGATGATACTATAATTTTCGGATAAACTAGGCGCGCCCTCGTGAGTCTTCGAAGAAAAGAATTGCATGCAATGTGCCGGAGTTGGAGGAGCACGAGACACTGACGGAAGAGGAAATCATTTTTGGTATTAAAAGTAAAATTAGTCTATAGTGGTGGAAGCGTGGAGCCCACGTCAAAGGAAATTAAAAAGAAATGGGGGTTTTGTTGTTTTGTGTCATATGCGACGTGAAACAAGAAAGTAAAAATGCTTATCACTTGGATGGTTTACATGAGATTTAACATCCTAATTAAATGCGCGGGCCCACTTGAGTAATGGGAGTTAAATGGAAATTAGTGCATGTCCCTACATGTATTAAAGAAATACATCCACAAGCATTTTGTGAGTCTACTAGAATAAATAAAGGAAAGGAAGTGTGAATTCTATTGTCATAGAATTAATATTGTTTATGCAAGATTGGCGGGGCCAATATAAATGGAAGGTGGTTTATAAGGATTGTGCACATGTGTGGTATATGTTCATGGTACATAGCTTTTGCTTGATGGCTTCACGGAGCAGCTAAAAAAATGATGTACTAAAGGTGGTACAATTTTGGTGATTAATACTCAAGTAAAAGGTTATCAGTTGCATGCATGGACATGTGCATATGAAGTAAAAGAATTGATGGTTATCCTTGGGCATACCCTTGCTTAAGTAAAGAAAATATTACTTAATAATGAAATGTTGAGGACGCGCCATTTAAAAAGAAAGAAAAGGGTGATAGTGGCTCGTTAAATAGACAATGCGAGCAAGAAAGAAGCAGCAGCAATATAAAATAAAAGAGGGCGCTTCCTCAAATATTCAAAGTAAAATTCTTGTTAAAGAGATCTCTTACAATTGCAAATATTGGTGCCTGCATGAAAGTACACATGAGGATGATATATATTTAAATCTATGTTTAAATTATTCATACAATAAAAGAGGGAAGTAGAATTGTCCTGCACCTTACATGAAGAAAAGATTCCACAGTAAATAAGAAGATGTGTGTTGGTTTCAAGTGAAGCAGCAATGCTAGAAGACCAAGTGGAGATCGCTGAAAAAGAGAGGATAACAGTATGGATAGAAGAGGAAGGCCGCGCCTTAAATAAAAAAGAAGAAGACCCGGGGCTGTTTGTATTAAAGGAAGTTTACTTATATGGATGAAATTATAAAAGATGGAAAATTATCTTGAATTAAGCTTAAAAAGGGGTGTGGTACGAAGAATATTGTCAAGATCCGCTCATGCAGTGATTCGGCTCCATGTTTCTGTAATATTCCCTTTGTAATAAGCTCAATCCTTATCAGGATAATGCAATTTAAAGGAGTAAGGCGCGTCCTGGGAGAAAAGTATAGTCGGAACATGACCCATAGTTGCATGATCAGAAGCTACAAATTCATTAAAAAGAAAAAAAAAGTGAGAATAAATATAAAAGATATACATAAGATGGTATGAAAATATAGCTATAGAAAGAGTTGTTGAAGGCAGGCCACAAATTTATGCACAAAGGAAGAAATAGAAAGAGCAGGGCGCGCCCTTTTATCTTCTAAGATGAATGAAGAAGGAAAAGGCTCAAGTCACATTAAAAGTGTATAAAAGTTAATATGCGGCTTGCAAATTCATACCGATAGAACCAGCATTGTGGCAAAAGCAATTGTTTGGTAGGTGAATAGTGTACACAGTATATCCATACAGTCAAGGACGCACCATGAAGAAACTGAAAAAATAGTTTAGATGATGAGATTGCACGCAAACGCATTATTTCTAATTTGAAGAATGGAAATAGCTTTCTAAATGGTCTGGAAAGGAGACCCGTCTTAACTCTTATATAGACTAAGAATCGGTCGAAGCTTTATGACGCATCCAAGAAGGTTACAAAATCAAAGCACCCAGCCAATATAAAATAAGAAAGCAAGCAGATGCATTTTGTTGGTTTTAATGGTTTGAGAGGTCAGATTTTTGCAGACTATATATGAATCTTATTCCAAGTTGACGTTGGCATTAAAATGAACGTGAAGCTGATGGGCATATGATGTTCAAAATAATGACTAAATATAGACAGTGGGTGTGCTTGGGTGTCTATGAAAGCTTTTCAGCTACTAAGGAGGCTGGGGGATCGAACAAGATCTGAAGGCGATTCGTGTCTCCGGGGTGGTCTTTCGGTTGTTATAGCGAAATTATTGTTCTGAAAGTTGGTTGAAGGTGCAAGTTTGGGGTCACCGACGATGGACCAAAACAGTCGGGGGTGGCTCCAAGCAAGGTCTGAAGGAGAAATCTGCATTTTAAGGAGATGCTTCAAGGTAACAACCAAACTACTTGTATTTTAATTTTTTTTATTCGTTTCTTGAGCTTGCAGGAAGATAATCCGAGGAAGGATAAGTTAACTATAATATGGATATGAGATGACTTCGGGCATACCCTCACGTTGCTATTACGGAGAGATCCAAGAAAGTCTGGTCAATACCTTTGATGAATGTCGTCGGGCAGAAATCTTCATATGGAGAGAGATTTCACTGCTTTAAAATCGGGCTTGGAATATGCCTCGTGGATGATGATCTTAGAAGCGATGCTCCGTGATCCTACGCGTGTGCCCCCTAATTCTCATGGGAATTATAGGGAGAGGCACCGCAGACACGAGCGTGCGCCTCCGTAAGATGGGATTAGCGGTATAGAAGGTACCCTCGAGGGGTAAAGCATTTAAGATGATTTCTTTGGCTTCGGTTGGAATTTCAAGTGGAAGGCATGAAATATGCTCACAAATAAAACGCGTGTGCCCCCTAATTGTCAAGTGAATTATAGGGAGAGGCACCGCGGACACGAGCGAGCCCTTCCACTTGGCATAGTTGAGATGGGTGTCATGTATATGTCT
This sequence comes from Apium graveolens, assembly GCF_009905375.1. NCBI lineage: Eukaryota > Viridiplantae > Streptophyta > Magnoliopsida > Apiales > Apiaceae > Apium > Apium graveolens. The sequence continues at coordinate 216,144,863 of NC_133651.1, read as the reverse complement.
TTGACTTAAGATGTGCCATCAGGTCTGCCTTAAGATGCAAAGGTTGAAGTTAAAACAATAAAAGACACTCAGTACTTTAACTTAAATTACAAATCGATTATACTGAGGTGCGGCTCCAGGACATTAATGATTGATCCTTTTATATCTAACAATGATATACTTGTGTGATCCTCGTATGCTTGAAGAAGCCCCTCTGCGAAGTACATGAAAAATGTTAATGCCTGTTGCATTGCGTAATTTGTGCTAATTGAATATCTGCTGGGGCAATTTTTTTTTATAAAAGTGAATAAGGACACGCCCTGTGTGCTCCTAGCACGAAGAGAAATCGTGCAATAAATTGGTTTATCCAAAGATGAAAATGTCCCACATATAAATAAGCCAAACACTTTATGCTATGGTGAAGGGCTATTTTTATAAAAATAAAGGGATAGGTTTGAAGTAATAGAATAACAAAGGGCACGCCTTTGTTTAAATGAAAATACTACCTGAACTTACAAAGTGAGAAAAAACAATTTGAACTCTAATCAAAGAAGCATCATGTCGAGGTAGAGGCTCTTCTTGCAGAGGACGCGCCCTCCAGCTATAAAAACCTTGTCGAGGTTGATGCTCCTCTTATAGAGGACGTGCCCTCCGAAGATGCTTGTCGAGATAAAGGCACATCATACAAAAGAATCTCCCTCTAAGGGTGAATACACTTTTTGAGTTAGATGCTTCTCTTACAGAAGACACGGCTTCCAAGGACGTTACCTTGTCGAGGTAGAGGCGTCTTATTAAGAGAACGATGCATACAAATTTTTTGCCAAGAATGTTAAAAATTCCAATCCCATTTCCAATGGCATATGGAATTTGGGGGGTAGTTGTTATAGCCAAAATTTGGTACAGAAGATATCCGGGTCAAATCCGGGTCGACATAATTCAATTTGGGCGAACGCCAAGAAAACGGGTTTTCGCGGATAGCCAAGGGCGGACAGCCAGAGACGGACGACCAAGGAAGATTGGCCAAGAAAATGAGTTTTCGTGGCTGGGTTGGCACGAGGCCAAGCCCTTAGACGGATTGGCGCGAGCCAAAGCCCTTAGACGGGTTGGCGCGAGCCAAAGCCCCCAGACAGGTTGGCGCGAGTCAAATCCCTTGGACAGGTTGGCGCGGGCCAAAGCCCTTGAACAAGTTAGGGCAAGCCCTTACCTTTGGACAAGTTAAGGTGCACCCTCTTAATAAGAGAAATCAAAGGATTAATGACCAGGGCGACGCCAAGAGAAACACTTGGGCGCGCCCTCACTCTCAGTTTGGCACATAACTTGATTTGAAGATGCTGCTTGATGGAATGCTTGGACACTAGGGGAAGAACAATCAATGAACGCTTGGACAATAGAGAAGGCGTGCCCTCCCCTCAGGGAAGGAGGCATGCCCTAATGATGTAAAGGACCTTCAATGTGCTCTGTAAAGAACGTAGGGCGCGTCCTATGTGGGAAATGGTTTTGGACAGGTTCCAGACATGGCTGCTTGGACGGATTCCGTGGAAGGCTCAAGGAAGATGGAGTCAATTATGACTAACTTATTTGATGCAGGTACTCTATTGAAGAACTCCTTCCTGTAGCATATCTACAGGAAAGGCTGTGTCCGTGGTCAGAGACCTCCAGGGGTATGCCTGGACTGAAGGCCTCCTCCTGTAGTCAATGGGTGTCCTCATTGGGGATGTGGGGTGAAATCTGGTGTGTGCTTTGGGAGCTCTGTCTCTGTAGTCAACGGGTGTCCTCGTTGGGAGACTTCGGAGTATCCTGCACTTTGTACCCAAAAGCTTGGGATCACTTGTCCTGTAATCTGGTAGGGGCTCCTTATCGGGGGGCAAGGATGCGTCCAACATTTGGGGTGAACCACAGCTATACCTGCGTCCGCGGACTAGAGAAACAGCTGGTAGCGGAGGGTTATCCTTGGCCAGGGAGATGCCTTATCCGTGAAGTCTCGAAGCCGCGGACGAGCCTTGGGCCTTTGTGGTTGGGCCTCATCGGCGGACATTCCTAAAGCTAGTAGAAGACGGTTTTCAGTGGGCTTCCCATTAGGCCTCGGGACAAGAAATCTAAGCCCGTTAGGTTTCTTGTTCCCCAAGAACTACGTTGGCTTGATTCCCTATAAATAGGGATACGTAGGCAAATTGCAAGGGGAGAGAAGCGAGAGCGCAAAGGAGCCACCACTAACCCTAAGCAATCTCAGCCCCCAATAATCACCACCACCAAATACTGTTCATCGGATCCACCGACTACTGCTCGCATTTCCGATAAAGAACCGCCATCACAGATCTTGTTTCCGGCTACTAACCTCAAGTTTTGTTGTTCCCAAATTCCTCCGTCAACACCTTCTAACAAGAGGCGCGCCATCAAGAAAATCTTAGCTTATTAATAAGAGTCTGTTTTATTACAACAGGCACGCCCTATTCTGGTCATGTACAGATTATAAGCCAAAGATAGGGCGCGTCCTAAGTTGCTGGTGGATTCTAAAAGCACAGATGGTTATGTGCAAATTGTCAGTAACGATTGAAATTCTCAAAAACACAAATTTAGAAGTTAGACCCATTGATTTTATATCTAAAGCAACAAAATTTGAAATTACACATATACATACACGTATACATACACCATTTTATGTACATTATCAAGAACAGAAATAGGAACATGACATGCAGAGTGATTTATTTAATGAAATTCAGAAATACGAGAAGCTAATTATACCTTTTCGAATGGGGAAAAAGTTGGCTGGAAAAGGTTTGGAGAATGGCGACAGAGAAGACTGGTTCCGAGTGAAATAATGTCGTTGGGTTTTGGAGCCTTCGGGAAGAGAGAGAAAGTAAGAAAAAGGGGGGAGAGTAAAAGTAAAAGAAAAATGACTGATTGAGACTAGTATTTATAGTACAAGGATGACAGCTGTCAAAACAGTCACATCAATTATAAATTCCTAAATAATGAGGAGAACTGCTTCTAAACCGTTTAAACTTCTAGGACGCGCCCTACTCAAGGCGCGCCTTATTTGATTATTATAAAATCATTGAAACTTTAAAGGGAAAAATAGGAAGGTCCGCCCTGTTTATGGCGCGCCCTGAAAAAAATATATATTGGAAAATTTGTTTATATGAATTTTGATCCGGAGAGCCAGAAGTATTAAAGGAATGGCCATCTTCTTTATCATTTCGAGGAAAAGGTGCGGAAGCACTAGTCCTAAAAAGTGGAGTTCCAATCACATTGATTCCGCCCGTTCCCGTCCTTCGCTTAAGGTAAAAAAAAAAAAATTCCAATCCCATTTTCAATAGCATATGGAATTTGGGGGTAGTTGTTATGCCCAAAAATTGGTATAAACAATATTCAGATTAAGATTAATAAAATAAGCAGAATCGAAGGAGAAGCGCCTGAAATTTAGGAAAAAGATAAGATTGACTTTCCATGAATAGAAGGCGCGCCCAAAAATCGCGCCCCATTGACTGAGTGGCTGATTAACAGTTGTGGTTATCATGTATTAAAGGCGCGCCCTCAAATATAGTAGAGGAGGCGCGCCCAATTATCGAAAAGGAGGAGAGGAATTTCATAATTGAAACCTGTTCTGTGGTGAGCCTTAGGGCGCGCCCTGGGGAAGGAAGGCTCCTTGGACGGATTACTTGGACATGATTGCTTTGACAGACCTACACTTTGGCTTGGACAGAATTAGAGCGAGCCCTAACGATGAATAATTTAGGGCGCGCCCTATGATGTAGAATGACATAGGAAGAGATCAAAGGCTGATGACATAGGGCAGCGCCAACATATAGGAATGTAAGGGCGCGCCCTTAACTTCTACTTGACATATAAATACAACTTTGACATGTTACTTGGATGAACTCTCTGGAAGGTTCAAGGAAGATGTAGAATGTTAATACTAACCTATTTGATGCAGGTACTCTATTGAAGAACTCCTTCATGTAGCATATCTACAGGAAAGGCGGTGTCCGTGGTCAGAGACTTCCAGGGGTATGCCTGGACTGAAGGCCTCCTCCTGTAGTCAATGGGTGTCCTCATTGGGGATGCGGGGTGAATCTGGTGTGTGCTTTGGGAGCTCTGTCTTTGTAGTCAACGGGTGTCCTCGTTGGGAGACTTCGGAGTATCCTGCACTTTGCACCCAAAAGCTTGGGATCACTTGTCATGTAATCTGGTAGGGGCTCCTTATCGGGGGACAAGGATGCGTCCAACATTTGGGGTGAACCACGGCTATAACTGCGTCCATGGACTAGAGAAACAGCTGGTAGCGGAGGGTTATCCTTGGCCAAGGAGATGCCTCATCCGTGAAGACTCGAAGCTGCGGACGATCCTTGGGCCTTTGTGGTTGGGCCTCATCGGCGGACATTCCTAAAGCTAGTAGAAGACGGTTTCCAGTGGGTTTCCCATTGGGCCTCGGGATAAGAAATCTAAGCCCATTAGGTTTCTTGTTCTCCAAGAACTATGTGGGCTTGATCCCCTATAAATAGGGGTCCGTAGGCACATTGTGAGGGGTCAGAAGTGAGAGCGCAAAGGAGCCACCACTAACCCCAAGCAATCTCAGCCCCCAATAATCACCACCACCAAACACTGTTCATCTTTTCCGATGAATACTGTTCATCGGATACACCAGTTACTGTTCACGTTTCCGACGAAGAACTGCCATCACAGATCTTGTTTCCGGCTGCTAACCTCAAGTTTTGTTGCTCCCAAATTCCTCCGTCAACATGTCTTCTTCTTCATTTACAGTATGCATTACTGATTCTTTAGGGACACTGTAAGAGTCTCGATCAATTTATACTTCTGAGCAATTAGAATGTATTATGGCACTGCTTGGTAGTGTTTTGTCTCCATTAAAGTGGGAACCCCCAAGAAACCTAATAACAACCACCTTTACTGATTTTCCAAGCTAACACCTTAACTCTTCCGGATTTTTACTTTCTTTAAACCAAAGAAAGTACATGGCTTGGTTTCTTGTATTTTGCTCAATGACGCGCCATGTTCCTTTATAAGAGTATATGTACCGGTGAGATCAAAACTTTGATTCATGAAATGAATCAATAGAGTTTAACATAATCTTTATGCACTGGGAGTAAATTGACTCCATCAATTTGTGATGCTCCATCAATTCATCAAGCTCTCCTTTGATTTTTGATGGAGTCATCAACAGACTTCAATTACTATTCACACCAAAATTAACCTATTTTAGTAGTATTTTAAGATTTTGTCCATCTCTTTCTTCCATTCTCTCTTCTAAAATTCCTTTTTTAAGTCCAGTAAATAGTAATTCATGAATTAATTGAACTATATGGCTGCATAAAAGTTGAGTTAAAAAATTGATTTATTATGAACAGTAATTGACTCCATCAATTTTATCAATAAATTGATGAATCAAAGCATTTCATGGGTACATATGTTCTAAGTGTAGTAACATTTATTTTCTTCTCCACACATAAATTCATTACTTTTTTTCCTGTAGGAACATAGACCAGTTTTACACCTAAGTTGTACATTTGATAGGTCTCTCATTTTCTTTTTTATATATAAAATATACCTTTACCTTTAACTTAGCAGAGCACCATTTACATATCTCCATTTTTTTTTGATAGCCTATGGGGTTAAATATCAAAGTGGTCACTCAACTGAAGGCTATATATCAGTTTGATCATTAAATTTATCGGGATATCATTTAAATCACTAAAGTCATAATAAATATCGAACGGATACATCAATATAGGTGCTCGGGAATTAAAAATTATTTTTACAGAGTTCTATATATTTTTCTTGAAATCTATTATAACCAAATGAAAATGTATGAATTCTAGTATTTTTGATAATATAGTGAGATTTTTAAAAATTGATCTACTATTTATTTTTAATCTTATAGTTATATTTTTTGATTTAAATAAAAATAATTAATAGATAAATTTTTAAAAATCTCACTAGATCATCTAAAATAATAGGAATTCATAATTTTTCATTTGGTTGTAATAGGATTCAAGAAACATGTATAAAACTCCATAAAATAATTTTTAATTCTCGAGCACCTATTTTGAGGTATTCATTTAATATTTATTATGATTTTAGTGATTCAAATGATAACCCGTTAAGTTTGATAATAAAACTCATATATCGTATTCAGTTGAGTGACCCTTTGATATTTAACCCATAGCCTATGTCACCTTTGCTCTTTGTATCACAAAGGAGGGCGCGCCCTTCTGCTATAGAATTGCACTTAAAAAACACATCAGGGATGATGTAATCTCTTTTATGGAATCATCTTTTCTTTAAGACGCATCCTCAGCCTATACATATCTTAAAATGCAGTTTTTATAATTTCTTCCCATCTGAGCAGCCATGGAAATTCCTTTAAACACATAAATATAGACACCCACGTGTATCCATCTAAATCATGCACCCATGCCAACATGTTAGTTGTTGTTTCCTTGAAATTTCATCATATTATTCACACAAGCTCATGCGTGATTTCAATCTCTTGTGCCAACCAACACATATTTTAGGCGCGTCCTACTACTAATTCTTTAACAAATCCGACAGTTCTTGTATCTAATCTTCATCATCTTTCTATTCCTCTTCAATGATTCGCATAGTATTTTTTGTAAGGGGCATAGCACATTGCGTGCTGTGCATGTCCGAGCAAACCCCTTGGAATCGGAATCGGAATCGGAATCGGGTATGTCAGCGAACGATCCACGAGAAGAAGAAGAATTTGATTAGTTGATACTATTTGTTTGCCTTGTATTTTTAAAATTTGTTATATTTTGTATCTTATTTTTAGAGAGGAGTCCTCTCAAATCAATTGTAACATTTTTTTAATTAATAAAATTTATAGAGGTACCGTCCTCTTTTCCTTATAAACATGTTAGTTTTATAAATTCAAAAAAAATCACAATTTTAAAAATAACAAATTTGTTTTTATTATTTGATTAAATAAAAATGTTGAAATGTGTTAAAAATTGAAAATGTTAAAAATTGAACCTTTTGTAAGTAATTTGAAAATCTAACTTTGTTTTAAAATAATAAATTTGTTTTGATTATTTTATCAAATAAAAATACGAGTAAAAGGTGGGTTTATACAAATTCTGTTTTAATTATTTGCAAAGTCTTTTTGTACAAAGTAAAAAACAAAAGAAAAGAAAAAACAAAAAAGAAGAAAACAGAAGGTGGGTGGGTGAACTGATTGACTTCTGTGTTGTGTCAAATCAAGAAGCCCGTGGAACCGCCAGACTCGTTATATTCGCGGTTATATTCGGCCATTTGTTATTCGGCCATTTGTTATTCTGTTTAATCACTTATAAAAAGGCTATTCGCCTGAACCGCCTGAGCCTGAACCGCATGAACCGCCTGAACCGTTTTATTCGGTTTATTCGCGTGCCGTTCACGAGGCCTCCAATTATGTAATCGGCCCGGCTCGGCCCGGACCGTATCTCCTTACGTGCCGTTCACGATTTCAGTTGTCAACAAACCGGCTCGTCCAAAAATCGGCCCGGCTCGCTCGGCCCGCTCGTTTGGCCGGCTCTACCCCTAGCCTTATCTTAAATTTCACATCAAACTTCCACTTGACTCAATAATCTACTTTTTGGTGCTATTTCTTGGCCTTGCTTCATATGTTATGTGTTGAAATATCCAAATACTTGTTATTTAAATCATGTGTCTGTGTGGGTCCAATATCAATACTTTAAACTTTACCACACAAGTTGCAAGTTGCAAGTTCCCTCCTGTGCGCAATAAAGACAGAGAATTCTTTATTTTGTATACAATATTCTTTGGTGCTTATATTAATATATAGACCCCAGACTCATACAAGTAGAATATTATTTTTCTTTTTGCTCTGTTAGAAAATTGCCGCCATTCTTATATCATAAATATATCGATGGCACGTCCTCATAAGTGCCAGATCACGGTTCCAATTTTCTTCTCTCTTTTTATATGAATCATGCGATCGAAACTCCAGTTCTTTATAAGACGTGGATCTCATGCCGACCTAATTTTACATTGCAAGTCCTCGTATGATAAATAGACAAATACCTGTCATGGCCATAAAAAGGGCGCGCCTTTAATACTTACTGTTAAAATCTCAGATGAAGGCTCGTCCCTAGTTTACATATTTTATAAAACTCATTCCTGTCAGTGCTTGATCTATAGAATGAAATAAGAGTTGTGATCTCTGGTACAAATTGACATTGATTTATCTCTCTTTCCCGCATCACCGAATTTCTTGTTTCTCTTTTACATTATCACTGGGCTTTTAATTCACGAGAGATTTCGTGTGCAATTTTAATATTTTCTTTGTAAGGCACTTGATATGAAAATATAATCAACAAGTGCACTGCTCTGAAATTTATGTTCTTTATGCAAGTTGTACACAAGAGCTCTAACAGGCATAAGAGGATCTCACACTTTTACACCATTTTTGGTAAAAAGGGGGCTCACTCGTTAATGTCCTGGAGCCGCACATTCATATACTTTCTTTTCAATCAAAGTTCAAACATAAAGTTTATCTCCCTTATGTTGTAAATTATGCAGTAGCATCTTCTTGCATGTTACTCTCTCATATCTTCTTCAAAGTCATCCACTAAGAATTGTATTAAAAGTCAGGCGACCGGAAACCACGTTTATAATTGTTACATGACATCTCATGTCTCAACGACGACTCAACGTATTAATTCTGAATTTATTCCGGATTTTTCACGAAAACTTTCATCGCGATATTCAGACATCCTTCCTCTTAGATGCAGATCTTGATTAGCCCCTCTATAGCGCCAATTTGTTGATGGAGGAATTTGGTAACAAAAAAATTCGAGGTTCGTAGTCGGAAGCAAGATCTATGACGGTGGTTTTTCGTCGGAAAACGTGAACAGTGTTCGTCGGGAAACGTGAATAGTGTTTGGTGGTGGTGATTATTGGTGGATGAGATTGCTTAGGGTTAGTGGTGGCTCCTTTGCGCTCTCACTTCTGACCCCTTACAATTTACCTACGTATCCTTATTTATAGGGAATCAAGCCAACATAGTTGTTGGGGAACAAGAAACCTAATGGGGTTAGATCTCTTGTCCCGGGGCCCCATAAGAAACCTACTGGAAACCGTCTTCTACTACCTTTAGGAATGTCCGTCGATGAGGCCCAACCACAAAGGCCCAAGGCTCGTCCGCGGCTTCGAAACTTCACGGATAAGGCATCTCACTGGCCAAGGATAACCCTCCGCTACCAGCTGTTTCTCTAGTCCGTGGATGCAGGTATAGTTGTGGTTCACCCCAAATGTAGGACGCTTTCTTGTCCCCCCGGATAAGTAGCCCCTACCAGATTGCAGGACAAGTGATCCCAAGCTTTTGGGTGCAAAGTGCAGGATACTCCAAAGTCTCCCAACGAGGACACCCGTTGACTACAGAGACAGAGCTCCCAAAGCACACACCAAAAATTTACCCCACATCCCCAATGAGGACACTCATTGACTACAGGAGGAGGCCTTTCATCCAGGCATACCCCTGGAGGTCTCTGACCACGGACACCGCCTTCCTGTGGTTGCATTACAGGAAGGAGTTCTTCAATAGAGTACCGACAAAAAATATGTTAGTAATAATCTTCCATTGTCCTCCTGAAATATCCAAAGAGTCTGTCCAAGTAGCATGTCAAAGTTGCAATCTGTGCCAAGTAGAATCTAAGGGCGCGCCCAAACATTTCTGTATGTTGGCGCCGCCCTGTTTCATCATCCTTTGATCTCTTCTTTTATCATTCTACAATATATAGCGCGCCTTAACTTATTCAACGTTTAGGGCTCGCCTTAACCCCGTCCATGAAAATCCGAGGTATGAATTTGTCAAAGTAATCAAGTCCGAGGAATCCGTCCAAGGAATCTGTCAATCAAACATTTAGGGCTCGCCCTAACTCGTCCAAAGGTAAGGGCATACCCTGACCTGTACAAGGGTTTTGGCACTTGCCAAGCTGTCCAACTGCGAAAATCCATTTCCTTGGCATCCGCCCAAATTAAGTTATGTTGACTCGAAATTGACCTGAATATTGCTTGTACCAAATTTTAGGCATAACAATTCTATTATCGAATTTGATCAAATTCGTTATTAAAGTCGAATAATACTTATATTTAAATATAATAAAAAGTTTAACAATTGAAATTTGAGAAAAAAATAATTGATTTTAAATTTGATTCTACTGTGGACAATTTTGGATAAGTGTGATTTTACTGTGATTCTACTACAGAGCCACTTTAAACCATTTTGTCACATTTTAATGATTTTTTAAATAAAAAATTGTGCAATTTTATCTTTTAATTTGGTAAATAAAATTTGCAAATATATATGATGAAAAATAAAATAAAATATGTAATTATATTTTTTAAACAATAGTTCTCTATGGACCTCTATATAAGGGCCCTCACTATTAGAAAAACATCAATAGACATCGGCTAAAAACTGATGTTTATGAATAAAAAAATCCGATGTCTTCGTGGGTGATGTTAAAGACCCCCCATTTAACATCAGTTTTAAACTGATGTGAAAAAGTACATATAACATCATTTTTTTATATGAAACTGATATTTATTTCTTGATGTAAAGTTTTAAATACACATCTATCACTTATATATTTTTATAATATGATATTTTTATCAATTTAAATATATGCCACATAAGCAATAATTTTGAATTTTCCCAGTAAACTGATGTTACTAGTATCTTTAACATCAGTTTTTGAACTAAACTGATATTAATAATATCTTTAACATCGGTTTGTGACTAGGAACTGATTTCTATAGTGCATGAACCGATGTCTATAAAAATAATTAACAATATTTCCTAGTTATAAACCGTTGTGTAAAATCCTCTTTAACATCAGTTTTGTATTTTTAAGACTTTGTTTGTTGTGGTATTAAACATCAGTTTTAATTAATAAACTAATGTAAATGTAACACTAAAACTGATGTATTAAGATTTGATAAACATCAATTTTTTATTTAATACAAATGTTATAAATGTTAAATTAACATCATTTTCCACTATAATGATATGTGATTACCTGTTTTATTAATGTACATTTAAAAAATATAGATGCCAAAAAAATTTTAAACCAAAGAACTCCCAAAAAACCAATTACTGCATATAATAACAATTTTCTATATATCTAACAACCAATATTTAAACATCACGTACAACATTTTCATCTAATCCATAATCCAAACATCAAGTACTACATATTCATCCATTAATTCTAATTGTGCACTAGCTACAATATCAGACAACATGCAAACCTTCATGTGCCAAACTTCTAAACTATTTCAATCAGTGCTTCTACTTGTGAACCAAAGAAAGGTCCCCTAATGTTGTACTGGGAAGAATCTGGTCACTTCTTCGAGCTTCTTCAGTTTTTCACCTGGTAACATATTACATATATTTTATTAATTAAATAAGGAACATAATATTATTGAAGTAAATAAGCACGTAATAAACACTTAGTTACCCTGTTGCATCCATGTTGCACGAACAGAGTCTCTTCTCTTTCGGCTGCTAAAGGCAGTGTTAATTCCAATCACCATTAAATATTTTCTTCTCTTTGTTGATTCAGTTACACTCAAGTCTCCAGATACAGGTATACCAGTGAGTATAGAATCTTGCACGGCCCTTGCTGTAGCTAATTCCATTTCCAGATTAGATATTATTTTATCTAGCGACCTGCACAGAGGCATATGTATCATAAATAAATTGAACAGAAAGTTCAAAAGACTTCCACAAACAGTGAATCCAGAAAGAAAGAAGCCTACTATACAGTGTGCTGTGCTTTTAAAATTTCTCCAGAAGTTTCCTCAGCCTTGTCCTAGTGCAATATAATTATCAGATCATAAAGAACTAATTTGATTGGAAAAAAAACATGCACGGAAATGGGAATATATGATGCTGAGATTAAAGTGTAATGTTCTTTAGTAAGGTATGGTGTTATTGGTAATTTCATGACACTTACAACTCTTGGATTGCAACCCTCTGCAACTAACTTTAGCTTTTCATCTTCAATTCTAGTTGATCTTGATAACCCTTTAGCTTCTGGCACTGCCCACATTCTAAAATAACTACTGATTAATATGGCATTCATAAACAAGCAAATTATATTCATAGTAAAAGTTAGGACAGACCACTGAGGCAGCAAGGGGGTCATATTCAAGGAAGGGACATGGCAGTTCTAGATATCACATATAAAATCTTTCTTGACATGTACTTACTAAAAATATTAAACTCTTACTAAAGTAGTCAATTAATTTATTATGATTCATAGAAACAGTCATTTCAATCCTTAATTTAAATCAAACTAATACGAGACATATTTTCCCTATGGTCTCCTCAGTAATCTGTTGAATACTTACCTGCTACTTGGCCTTTCTCTAGGGAGTACAAACTTTTTATCAGTTACGTCCAACTTTACATGTTATATATATACAAGGAGAGGGAAAAATAGATCAGTTATGTCTAATTAGTGCTACACCTAGCATCAGTCTTGTGGATCCCCCTCTTCTCTTGGGAACAAAAGGCTGCTGGATTCAACCTCAGTGAAGGTATGGGTGTGTGAATTGAAAATCAAGAGTGCCCTGGAAGTAACAAAGCCTCCCCTAGTGGTAGATAAGGTCTAGAGTTCTCACTCCGCCCGGTGCCTGCTGTATCTATATTACCAAATCCGGGACTCTAGGTGAGCTCCCATCCTAAGTACAATTAAGGTAACTACCTAGGCCATGGGACTTCCTTTGTAACAGAGCTAACACAACTAACACAATTTTTGCAAGTAGGCATTGTGTGGAACCAAGAACGGATAGCTGATCAAGCAAATAATTTTTCTTATATAAATAGTCTTTTACAAAATATATGTATGACTAGGGGCATTATCGATTCTTTTAATTATAAGATGAATCAAAAATCTGAAATGACAAAACTAGATGGATTTCATAGGAATACCTGAGAGGATTAACTATGACAGGAGGAGAGTTTGGGAACCAGGTAAGAACGAGTCTGCAGACTAGAAGAGTATTATAAATGTTCAAAAAAATTAAGAATTCCATTAGCTACCACAAGTCCAGCTGCTGAATCTCTAGGAAAATTGGCTGCAAAATTGTGACTGGGCAGAGTTTTCAAACTACTGTAGTTTCTGCGATGAATCTGAAAAATATGTTGAAAACAAAATTTCATGTCATAATTGTGAATAGAAAGTCAGTTCCTTGCAGAGCTCAACTACTCAAATGCATTCAGAAGAAACAATAATGTTAACGACAAAGGAGAGATAACATCAAGACTTTAAACATAAATCACAGATGCAATGTACTAGTAATAGATATGTTGCTAAATTTAAAGGCTTAGAAGCCCCCCACCCCAAGACAAATTTACCTTTGTAAGTATTTTTCTAAGCTGATGATTTAAACCGCCATCAGCAATCTTTTAAAATTTAATTAAAAATCAGCCATAAATATATAAGAAAACTGCAAATTGTAAAAAATGGAGAAACAGTCTATGTTGCGGATGACCGCTAACTATACATTAAAATACAGCATTAGTTGAAAGCTTATAGCGCTTGCTTTTATGGACCGCTTGCTCTGAGATGACGACTTGCTACACACGACTGCATCAAACTCGCCACAGTTATCACCATTCCCATTGGTTCTGCCATTTTCAATTCCTTGTACAAAACTCTCTCTGGAAGGTGCTGGCTGCATTATTTAGAGAATTGAGATTATATATTTTGTGTCAGAAGATATAGAAAATCAGAAAGCAAAACATTTATTACTTGGTAAATTTGAAGAAGTGACCAGACAAACCTGAGCTATACTTGTGGGGGTCTGAGGCTCTTTCAATGTTCCAACAGTATGGTCACTGTAACACCCCCAAATTCGGGGTCGGGGATTCGGGTTGTCAAGAGTTCCATTTCCCTTATCAATACTTAATCTTAACAGTCAACCAACTACTGCGTACTGTGACCCCACAATATACACACACACACCACAAGTTATAGTCTCAGAGATGAATACCAAAAATAACACAAGTCATCTTATTCCACAATTATAACCCATTTCACCATAAAAAGGGTTCCTGAATAATTTACATATTATTTGCCATTATTACAATTCATAAATATACATAAGTCTGGCACAACAAAAGTTGAAAGCATATCCTACTGGTAGCTCCTACCTTAGCTAAAATGGCATCAACGCCTACAGGAAACTGCGGAACGTTTCCTAACCGCTCACGAATTGGGAGCTTGATCTTGTTCATCTTGTCTATCTGTTGTTGTGTGATGAGAGAAGAAAGCAAGGGTGAGCAACTAGCCCACCGAAATAATATGTATAATAATTAACAATATATGAGCATTCTCATAGTACTCATGAAAGTCTTGGTCAAAAGATATGAACCAAGTTTATTATCTTAACGCGACAAAGTCACAAAATATTCAGTATATATATACATATATACTTTTAACAATCTTTAAAATCCTCTGACATGTATAATATACACAGAGTTCCAGTTTATAACTGTATAAAAATATCGTTGCAAGGTGATCTCATATATCTAACCTTGTCTCAACGTTTTTCTGAAAATCTTTGATATGCATAAGATAATCATTTACTAGATATAAGTTTAAAAGATGAAGTTACAAGATACTCCAATATACTTATATCTTTTCCGAATACTACTTGAACTACCACCGTTCAAGTTATAATCAGTTTCAACAGTTCATCACATAGATGAGACTACAAGAAAAGACTTGTACAGATTTAATCTTTGAAATATCATTATAAATAATGAAGTTACGAGATACTTCATTAAGTCCCGATATATATATATACACCTATATATATATAGATTTCATACACTCCTTGAAAACCTCTGTTATGAAAATTATAAACAGAATTGTAATATCCAATGAATTTGGAAAGGAGAAAACCTTGGCATAAACCTGATATCTTGCTGATCAGGCAAAGATACCAATAAGTAACATTTTCTACTAGTAGATTGACGAATTCCCCACTGGTCATCACCCTGTCCGCAATAGGACCTTATGCTGGACTGCCACTCAGCCACTTACGCATTTGATGGACTCCCACTGAGCCACTTACACTTTCATGGACGCCCACTGAGCCCATGTTGCTTATGCCGACTCAATAGATGGACTTACTTCCCGAACGTTGGTGTTAGGAATGTATGTGCATTAGTTTGATGATATGTTTAACAAAATACTTAAGTAGAAATTTAGTGTCTGTAGCCTCAACGGATAAGACCACTTTGGCTATCCGTTGATGGTGTAGCTTTACTTAGAAATAAGTTTAGTGTTGTAGCATATTTCAGTCTCTGTATTTAAAATGTAATTCTTGGAAGTTGAGAGAAGCTATGAGTCATGTTGACTACTAGATGATATGCAGATAGGAAGGCCAATTGTAAATACTTCATGCCTTGTAATTTTGTATAAGTGAAGTGGTATCAACGGATGACTTAAAGACCTTCAACGGATAAGAAGCTAAGCTTCAACGGATGTCTCTAAAGCTTCAACGGATAAAGTCATCAACGGATAACATCCATCAACGGATGAGTGCATCAACGGATGAAAGTTTCAACGGATGTTCTGATGATTAGCCGTTGATAAGAGGTAGTTGTACCTACAGACAGAGGCACATGGGTTGATAGAGACAACTGAGATGTGGTAGCCGAATTTCAGGAACAACAGAAAAAGCAGCCGTTCTTCTCTGGTACAAAGATGCAATAGTCAACAAAGTACTGGAGTGAACAGGAAAAGAAGCAAGTGAAGATCTTATTTTATTACTGTATTTTATATTGTTCTTCACTTGTACACTTGGTAATATATAAACCAAGTAGAAGCTAGTAATCAGATGAGAGATTTTCCAGAGCTGTTTAGAAAAACATTGAGAGAAAATTCATCTAGTTTGTACTAGGATGCAGCTGTGATCAACATTGTTTAATCACAGATTTTCTAATATACCATCTCTGGTGGAACAACAAATCCACCAGAAAAGTTTTTAAGGTCTGTTGTGTTCTTTACATTTGTGCTTGAATATATATCTGTCTGCATTAGCTTAAAGCAATTCACACACTTGTTCTTCTTGAACACACAACTTTCATAAACTGCTCAAAACTTGAAAAAGTTTTGAGATTTACATTCAACCCCCCTTCTGTAAATCTCATTGTTAGTCCACTAGGAATAACAATTGGTATCAGAGCAGGCTCTTGACACACAAAGAGTTTAAAGATCTTGGAATCTAACAAAGATGAGTAAGAATGATATTGGAGTAAAGATCCCAGTTCTTGACAAAGACAGTTATCACCATTGGAAGGTGAAAATGCACCTTCATCTACTCTCCCAAGATGAAGGTTATGTAAACTGCATTGAGAATGGTCCTCACATTCCCCACAAAGTAGCAACAGTTGCTACAGCCACAGTTGCTGTTGGTCAATCCATTCCAAAACCTAGAGCAGAATGGACAATGGAAGACACAGAAGAAGTCCACAAGGATAAGAAGGCTATGAACATTTTGTTTAATGGTCTTAACATGGATATGTTTGATAATGTGATAAATTGCACAACTGCCAAAGAGGTTTGGGACACAGTTCAACTACTGTGTGAAGGTACAGAACAAGTGAAAGAAAACAAAATGCAGCTTCTCATTCAACAGTATGAATACTTTCATTTTGAAGAAAATGAATCTTTAAATGAAACATTCAATAGATTTCAAAAGCTGTTGAATGGACTGAAGCTGTATGGAAGAGTGTACCAAGTGAAGGATTCAAATCTTAAATTTTTAAGATCCTTGCCAAAGGAATGGAAACCCATGACTGTCTCCTTAAGAAACTCTCAAGATTATAAGGACTTCACTCTTGAAAGATTGTATGGAATCTTGAAGACTTATGAACTAGAGCTGGAACAGGATGAGGTATTGGAGAAAGGGAGAAAGAAAGGAAGTTCAGTTGCATTGGTAGCTGAAAATGAGAGGAAATGCAGACAAGAAACTGCGAGATCTACATCAAACTCCAAAGATGGTATAAGAAGTCAGGAATCAAGCAAGGGGAAAGAGCAAGCTGCTGAAAATGAAGACAACTCCAGCCAAGATGACTCAGATGGAATTGATGAGCATCTTGCATTTCTGTCCAGAAGATTTGCAAAGATGAAATTCAAGAAAAACACTAGAGCCACTAAACCTCACAAAAACACTGTGGATAAATCCAAGTTCAAGTGTTTCAATTGTGGTATAAGTGGACACTTTGCAGGTGAGTGCAGAAAGCCAACTTCTGAAAAGAAGAAATTTGAACAAGTAGATTACAAAAAGAAATATTTTGATCTGCTCAAGCAAAAGGAGAGGGCTTTCATTACTCAAGAAAAGGACTGGGCAGCTAATGGAGATGAAGAGGATGAAGATGTGGAGTATGTCAACCTTGCTCTCATGGCTGATTCTGAAGAAAATGAAGTTAGTTCATCAAGCAATCAGGTAATCACTACTGACTTAACACAGCTTACTAAAGAAGAGTGCAATGATGCCTTTAATGACATGTCTACTGAATTGTATCATTTGCGTGTATCTCTTAAATCTCTTGCTAAAGAAAATAGTAGGATTAAAGAGAACAATCTGTTTTTAAGTAATAGAAATGCTTTGTTAGAAGATAAGATGATTGACCTAGAGAAAACTAAGTTGCATTGTATATCTGTTGAAAATGAACTAGCTGAATCTGTTAAGAAAGTAGAAATACTTTCCAATCAATTAGAGAAAGAGCAAGAGGTGATTAAAGCCTGGAAGACATCTAGGGATGTAAGTGCTCAAATTGCTAAGGTCCAAGGAATTGAATCATTCTGTAAAACTGCCTGGAATAAAAATAAAAAGAAACTAGAATTAATTGATGGACTGTCAACGGATGTGGAATCAACGGATGATGAAAGTTATCCGTTGAAGGAAGAAAAGGAGCATCCGTTGAAGGTTCCTCAATTAAAACAGGCAGATGTTTCTAAAAGAGAGAATCTAAAGAAACTCAACAAAAAGTTTGGTTCAACCTCAAAGAACTTTGTCAAAGAAGAAGCAAGCACATCCAAAGATGTCAGTAAGGTGAATGTAGGGCACATGACCTTAGAACAGTTAAATAATAGGCTCAAGATGGTTGAGGATAAAAAGGAATCTAAAAGAAAATCCAACAGAAATGGGAAGGTAGGAATTAATAAACACAACAATTACACACCTGATAGGTATACTCCTAGAAAAAGCTGTGTGCATTGTAGTAGTGTTAATCATCTATCTGCTAATTGTAAATCCATTAAGAAGACTCCCATAACTGTACCCTCTTCTATGCCTAATATGTCTGCATCACCTCTGCATGCTATGCCTGTTATGTCTCAACAAAATCCTTATGCACATTTTGTAAACATGCCATATTTTAACAATCCTTATCTTGCTGCATGTAGTATGCCTCAAATGCCATACAATATGCCCATATGGAATAACATGTTTGCACAATCAATGCCTAATAATTTTACAAATATGCTAAATGATTCTGTGACTAACCCTACACCTCAACCAACTACATCTAAGACCAAGGTTGACTCAAACTCACCTAAGTCTAAAGATGCAGGAGGAATGAAGTCTAGGAGAAAGGCTAACAAGAATGGACCCAAGGAAACTTGGGTACCAAAATCAAATTGATTGATTTTATGGTGTGCAGGGAAATGAAAGAAATCTATGGTACTTGGACAGTGGTTGTTCAAGACACATGACAGGAGATTTCTCCCTGCTCACCGAGTTCAAGGAGAGAGCTGGCCCTAGCATAACCTTTGGAGATGACAGCAAAGGGTTTACTATGGGATATGGCTTGATTTCAACAAGGAATGTCATCATTAATGAAGTTGCATTAGTTGATGGTCTCAAGCACAATTTACTGAGCATCAGTCAACTATGTGATAGAGGGAATACAGTTTCCTTCAACTCTGAAGCCTGTGTTGTCACTAGTAAGAAAGACAACAAAGTGGTTCTAACTGGAGTTAGAAAAGGAAATGTGTACATAGCTGACTTCAACTCTACAGATGCAGAATCCATTACTTGTCTCTTCAGCAAAGCAAGCACAGTTGAAAGTTGGCTATGGCACAAGAAGCTATCTCACTTGAATTTCAAGACAATGAATGATCTAGTCAAAAAGGACTTAGTTAGAGGAATCCCTCTAGTTGAATTCTCAAGGGATGGGTTGTGTGATGCTTGTCAGAAAGGCAAACAAAGGAAAGCATCATTCAAAAAGAAGCTTGAAACAACAATTGATGAACCATTACAGCTGCTACATATGGATTTGTTTGGACCAGTCAATGTATTGTCTATTGCAAGAAAAAGATATTGCTTAGTGATTGTAGATGATTTCTCAAAGTTCTCATGGGTCTATTTTCTTGGATCAAAGGATGAAGCAAGTGAAATCATTATCAATCACATCAGGCAAGTCAACAATCATCCTGACTTGAAGGTTAGAAATATCAGGAGTGACAATGGAACTGAATTCAAGAATTTGACATTAAGGCTGTTCTGTGAAGAAAATGGAATCATGCATGAGTTCTCAGCTCCAAGAACACCTCAGCAAAATGGGGTTGTTGAAAGAAAGAACAGATCTTTAATTGAAACTGCCAGAACAATGCTTGAAGAATCAAAGTTACCAACATATTTCTGGGCTGAAGCTGTTAATTGTGCCTGCTTCACTCAGAATATTTCTTTGATCAATCAAGCTAAAGGCATGACTCCTTATCAGTTGTTCAAGAGAAGAAAACCAACTCTGAACTTTCTTCATGTCTTTGGATGTAAATGCTTTATACTGAGGAATCAATCTGACCATAAAGGGAAGTTTGATGCAAAGGCTGATGAAGGGATATTTGTTGGTTACTCAGCTGGAAAATCTTATAGGGTCTACAATCTAAGAACCAACATTGTTATGGAATCTGTGCATGTTGTGTTTGATGATAAAAAGATTGATGGACTAACAGATGAGGGACATAATGAGAGACTCAAATTTGACAACATTGAGATATATTATGATGATAGTGAAGAGGAGACTGATGGAGATGACACTTCAAAAGGGATTCAAAACTTGCCCTTGGATAATGCACAAAATACTGCATCCGTTGATAGAGGCAATGCAGTATCCGTTGAAAGACATAGTGCATCATCCGTTGAAGTACAAAATGAAGCATCCGTTGATCATGGTTCATCAACGGATAATCGATTTACATCATCAGTTGATAGAACTCCAAGTTCCCTGCAAAGGACCAACAACTCAGGGGGAGTTTCAACTAGTCAACACTCTGTCTCACATCATGACAATACTGAGGCCACCTCATCTAGAGCACATCTTCCACCACAAAGGAAATGGACCAAGAATCATCCCTTTGAACTGATCATTGGTGATGCATCATCTAAAGTGCAAACAAGAAAAGCCACTCAAGATGAATGTCTGTATAGTGGTTTTCTGTCTCAGGAGGAACCTAAGAAAGTGGAAGAAGCTCTATTGGATCCAGATTGGATATTAGCTATGCAGGAAGAGCTGAACCAATTTGAGAGAAACCAAGTATGGAAGCTGGTACCCAAACCAAAGAACAAGAGTCCTATTGACACAAAGTGGGTATTCAGAAACAAGATGGATGAAAATGGCATTATCATAAGGAATAAAGCCAGACTGGTTGCTAAAGGCTATTCTCAGCAAGAGGGAATAGATTTTGATGAAACATATGCTCCTGTTGCAAGACTTGAAGCCATCAGAATATTTTTAGCCCATGCAGCCCATGCCAATTTCAAAGTCTATCAAATGGATGTCAAGAGTGCATTTCTAAATGGGAAATTAGAGGAGGAAGTCTATGTAAGTCAACCTCCAGGATTTGAAGATCCAAATTTTCCAGACTATGTGTATTATCTGTTGAAAGCACTCTATGGACTGAAGCAAGCACCTAGAGCCTGGTATGAGACCTTATCAAAATTTCTTTTGGAGAATCACTTCACTAGAGGTACTGTTGATAAAACTCTCTTCTTTAGGGATGTTAATGGCTCTAGTATACTTGTTCAAATTTATGTAGATGACATAATATTTGGTTCTAAAGATGACAAACTTTGCAAAAAGTTTGCTAAGCTAATGCAAAGTAATTATGAAATGAGCCTAATGGGAGAACTAACCTATTTTCTTGGTTTACAAGTTAAACAAGTTAGTGATGGAATTTTCATTAGTCAAACTAAATATATTTATGATCTTTTAAAGAAGTTTGACTTAATGGAATGTTCATCTGCAAAAACTCCCATGGCCACTGCCACCAAACTTGAATTAAATAAGACTGAAAGGTCTGTGGATATTACAAGTTATAGAGGCATGGTTGGTTCACTTTTATATTTAACTGCTAGCAGACCAGATATAATGTTTGCTACATGTCTATGTGCTAGATTCCAAGCTGATCCTAGGGAGTCTCACTTAATTGCTATCAAAAGGATTTTCAGATATCTCAAGGGTACACCAAATTTAGGTATTTGGTATCCTAGAGAATCTGGCTTTGATCTAATTGGTTATTCAGATGCAGACTATGCAGGTTGCAGAATAGATAGGAAAAGTACAACAGGCTCCTGCCAATTCCTGGGAAACAAGCTTGTATCATGGTTTAGCAAAAAGCAAAATTCAGTCTCTACTTCTACAGCTGAGGCTGAATACATTGCTGCTGGAAGTTGCTGTTCTCAAGTGTTATGGATGAGGAACCAACTCCTTGACTATGGACTTCATGTTGATAGAATTCCTATCTTTTGTGACAACATAAGTGCCATAGCCATAACAGAAAATCCTGTGCAGCACTCAAGGACCAAGCACATTGATATCAAGTACCACTTCATTAGGGAGCATGTCATGAATGGTACAGTGGAACTACATTTTGTTCCAAGTGAACAACAAATTGCTGACATATTTACCAAGCCACTTGATGAATCAACATTCACAAGATTGGTAAGTGAGCTAGGTATGCTTAATTATTCTTAAAATTCATGTCTTTATTGCAATTTGAATTGAAGCCTGAAATATATTAGTTGCTAAGAACAAATTTGACTTTTAACATAGTTTATTCCATCAACGGATGTTCCCTATCCGTTGAAAGTCAAAATTGCTCTATCAACGGATAATCATTATCCGTTGAAAGACAAATACATTTCTGGAATTTTTCATCCGTCAACGGATAAAACTGAAGTACCTTTCAACGGATGACAATTTGCCTTATCCGTTGAAATGTCACATCAGTCGATTCAGGTGTTTTAACAGCCGTTGATTCTATTCTCTTAACCGTTGATACTCATACATACATCTGTATGTATTGGTCTTAAAGGTAGTTTTTAGAATACTTACAGTTTATTCTTAAACGACTGTAATTCACCAACGCATATTTATTGATAAATCTTTCTTTTATTTTTTTTATTTGAGAGAGCATATAAGTCCTTCTGATTGTTCATTTTTACTTTACGCTTTCTTAAAATTTCAAGCATTTACCATTTTCTCTCTGCAAAAACTTCAAGTTATTCTCTGCAATTTCTACTCACAAAAATGGCACCAGTCGTGAAGATTATGTCTCAATCTGGGTTCATCTATGAAAAGAACAATTTCATAGCTTTGGTAGAGAAGAATGAAGCCCACTCAGACTATCACAAAATGATGGACTTCATCAAAAACTGCAAACTTAGCTATGCAATGCTGGAAGCCCCAACAATTTTCTGTGAAGTAGTTGAGGAGATTTGGACAACTGCTGAGTTCAACTCCATGGATATGACTATCTCCTTCACTCTCAAAGGTAAAACTCACTGTATTAACAGTGATGATTTACAAGCATGTTTTAAATTACCTGAAAACAATGCCATGACACCACACACTGATAGTGATGTATCCAGCATGTTAGATTCCATAGGTTATTCTCTTAACTCTGCTAATTTAGGGAGTATTAGAAGAAAAGGCCTTAGGAAAGAATGGAGTTTCCTTGGGGATGCCTTTATAAAGGTTTTCTCTGGGAAAATTAGTAATTTTGATGCCATAACTTCATCTCTGGTTAATATGTTCTATATGCTTGTTTCTGATAGGTATTTTAACTTTAGCAACTATATGATGCTAGAATTAGGTACTAGATTAGGTAACAAAGCTAATAGACCTAATAACATCTATTATGCTAGATTCTTTATGTTATTGGCTAACCATGTTGCTGAAGGTTTAGTCATAATCAATGAGAATAATAAACTCAAGTGCTGGGCACAAGAGAAAAGAGTTCTTGCAGACTTGATGAGAATGGATCTTAACAGCAGTGTGTCATTGGTATATTTACCAATCATGAATGCACCTCAGGTAGGTGAGGTAATTGCTTCTACAACTCCTACTTCTTCCAACCCCTCTATTTCTTTATCTTCTAGTGTGGCCATGAAATCTGTGATGACCCAACAGATTTCTACCAAGGTCACCAAAACTAAACTTTCAAAATCAAAGACAAAGAAAACCACCTCTGTTGTTTCTCAAAAGACAACAGTTGTAACACCAACTATTAACCCTGAGGTGAGTGAACAGGGAGTGAGTGGTGAGGGGAGGGGTGAACATCAAAGAAACCCCCAGGATAAGGAAGGAAAGTTGAGTGCTTCCCAAGCTAGCCAAGCCACAGTTTCTCAAAAAGCTGTGGTAGTTGAAAAGGTATCTAGCACATCCCTAGTAGCATCCTCCCAAAAGGATGTTACTATTGAAAATAGTTCCAAACCAGGAACACAGAACAAACGAGGGAGGGACACTAAAGCCAAACACTCACCAACAAAAGCCTTTATTAGAAGAAAGAAGGCTAGAACCCAATCTTCTACACAGGGTGCACACACTGCACAGATACATCCATCTGTATCTATGCCTTCTCAAACTCAGTTTGATGTGACTCCAATAAATGTGGAGTCACAGCCCCATTCTCTCACAATAATCACACATCAATCACCAAACACTTCATCACCATCTCTGGATGTGGATATGTTATTCCCATCAATTCCTGATTCTCCCTCTTTACAACTCAGGGAGAAGCCCCACTCAAATATAGGTGATCATCATCTCTTGGATGATTTGTTGGATCACCCGCAAATTCTTTCAGATATAATTGAAGGATCTGTGTCACCACATCTCAAATCAATCTACACAGATTCAACAGTTATATCACTTTCAATTTCAACTTCTTTTCCTTCTTCAACGGATATCACTCATCCGTTGACAAGTGGTTGTTCTTCAACGGATAAGCTTAACAGCAGTTATCCGTTGATAACATCAGTTTCATCTTCAACGGATATTCCACATCCGTTGACAGTCTCTACACAAATAACTGAATTAATCCCAAGTGTAGAAGACATGAATACTGTGCAATCACTCTTAGGATTGAGGGAAGGGAGTGACAATTTGAGTGAGAGGCTGGGTTGCTCCCAGGCAAAAGGAGAGATTGAGAGCTCAAAAATGCATGCTATTTCTTCCAGCATGGCAAAAGTGAGTGGAGTACCACCTTAGTAGGTGAAGGTGAGGGAGTGAGATGTGTGAGCCAGGGGGAGCCCCTGATGCAAGAACATAGAGAAAAAGAGAGAAAAGCAGGAACAGTAGATACAAGGGTGGAACCAGCCATTGTTAATGAGTCAATGATTGTGGATGATGCTGAAAAGGAAAGACAATTTCAGCAACATTACAAAGCTGTAATTGATAACATTTCCTTGGATGCTGACACTTTTACTCATCCTGTGACAGCCTATCAACTGTTGGCTGCTCAGGGCAATGAGAAAGCAGAAAGGTCACTAAATCTAGTGCACACAACAGAATCTCTTCAAAGGGATAAAGCTGCCATTAACAAAATGCCTTCTACAGCTGGTGAGCCATCTGAGGAATTTGGAGCAAATTCTGATGATGATGACTCTATTTCTTTTGATGGAAGCATGAACTTAGGGGGAGATGAAGGCCCTAGTTCAATTCCAAATCTACCTGAATGGGCCTTGACTAAGGAGTACAGATCAGTGGAATTCAATGTCTCTTTAGTCAAACAAATCAACACTATTCAACAGGCCATTCAGAATACTTCACATGCAAGTATCAAGGCTATCCTTCAAGCTCACCTGGACTCACTGCATCTCATGAAGCTGCAGCAAGTGAAGCAGAATCTGGGTATGGATGATCTAAGGAAGGATATTGCTGACTTGAAAACCTATACTTCAGATAAATTGGATTCAGTCATGCCCTATGGTACATTGCAGGACTTGGTTTTGAGATTGAAGAAAGAATCTGTTACTGAAAAAAGGTTGGCCAAGTTAGAAGACAGAGTTCAAGTTATTGAAAATTCTGTGGCCACCATTCTTCACAATCAACAATCTCAAACCAGTCTCCTAATGCAGCTGGCAAAAGCACAAGGCTTGACCCCTCTCCTTGATGATAACAAAAAGGGGGAGAGTAAAAGGGAAGGGGAAGGAGAGCCATCTACAAAAGTTAACATATCTAAAGTGCTAGTTCCTGCCATCACTACTTCTCCAATCATTCAAATCAAGGACAAGCCTGATGGAATTGATTTGATTCAGCTAGCAGCAGCTGAAATTCAAGTGAAAGAGCAAAGGAGGAGAATTGATGAAAGGTTGCAACTGTTGTTTGGTTCTACACAAGACAAATCAACATCTGTGAAATACAGCACAAAAATTACCCCAATCAACATGGAGCTCATGCCAGTAGGGAGTCATAAGGATGGAGAAGCTTCTTCCAAAGAGCTACAAGCTATAATTCTCAAGCCCAATGAAAGATCCAATAAGGACTCAACAAAGAATCCTTTAAAAGAAGTGGACTTTCCTTCTCCAAAAGATGATGAGAACAAGATTTTAGGCAGGAGTATTGCCTATCTCAAAAAGTCCATGGATGAGGCTGTAAGGAGAAATAGAGCTATTATCATTAGAGAGGGAAAGAGCATATGTGTGATGCAAGGACATCCCAAATTCTCAATAGCCAAGAAGGAAGAAGCCAAGCAATTAAAGGCTGACAAAAGAGCACAAGCAAAGCTTGAACAACAGCTAAAGTCAAGTCTAGTTGAAAAAGAAATTGAAGTCAGGGGTGAAGACAAGACTACAAACCTAGATGAGGTTTTAGGGAGTATATTTGGTGAGAGTGTGGAAGAAAGAGAGGAATGGCAGAAGGGAAACAGAAGAAAGGTCAAGGCACATAGAAGGAGTGGAGATAACACTGAAGTAACCAAATCTATATCTAAACCACTAACTTCCATACCTGAACCCCTTGTTGCTGATCCCACAATAAACATCCATGGTGAACCAATCATTCCAAAAGAGGAACCTATTGATTGGGACACTATCAAATTGCCTACCTTTCTAACCACTCTTCCACTACCAAAGAAACAGAAAAGAAAACCAAAATCTACACCTCCCACAACCTCTAAGAAATTCACTCAAAAACAAAAACCTAAGCCTAAGTCACCCATTTCTAAAGATGATTATGTTCACATCTGTGACATAAAAGAAATTTCAGACATTGAACTCTATCTGGATGAACTGGAGGATGTAAGGGGAATAGCTGCCTACAGACAGTTACCAGAGAGATTAGTATTCAGATATAAAGGAGCTGGGGAAAGAACATGGCCTCTCCACAGGATTCTGGATGAAGGCTACTCTACCTTGATTAGAGTCTATTCAGCTATACAAAAGGATTCTGGCTTTACCAGAACTGCCAAGACTGAAATTCTCAACAAGATAGCCAATATAAGGAAAACTTGGAGGGAGCCCAATGCTTTACCCAGGACTTTACTCATTCAAGAAAGGGGAATTACAATTCACAAATCACCTCATGGGATTATGGAATTTAGAGATGATAAAGGAGTCAGAAGATTTTTCAGACTTGAAGACCAACTCAAGATTGCCAGCAATGAAACTCTCAAAGAAATGCAATCTAAGTTGGATGTCAGTGTTGAAGATGAAGCTGAATTCTTCAGACAACTCCAACTCCAAATTGAGGAAAATGACAAAAGGCTAGGAAAGAAAACCAGGGAACAAAGAAGAAAAAGATGATTTGCTCAGACTAAAGGAGTGTCCTTGGAAACACTGTAAATCTTCAATTATCTCCTAGTACATACACTTTTGCAGCATTTTTAAATTTCTACTTAGTTTCAATTCATATATCTGTTAAGTGTTTTGTTATCATCAAGTTAACCCTGAATTTATGCCTACAATTCTTATAGACATAAATAGGGGGAGATTGTTAGGAATGTATGTGCATTAGTTTGATGATATGTTTAACAAAATACTTAAGTAGAAATTTAGTGTCTGTAGCCTCAACGGATAAGACCACTTTGGCTATCCGTTGATGGTGTAGCTTTACTTAGAAATAAGTTTAGTGTTGTAGCATATTTCAGTCTCTGTATTTAAAATGTAATTCTTGGAAGTTGAGAGAAGCTATGAGTCATGTTGACTACTAGATGATATGCAGATAGGAAGGCCAATTGTAAATACTTCATGCCTTGTAATTTTGTATAAGTGAAGTGGTATCAACGGATGACTTAAAGACCTTCAACGGATAAGAAGCTAAGCTTCAACGGATGTCTCTAAAGCTTCAACGGATAAAGTCATCAACGGATAACATCCATCAACGGATGAGTGCATCAACGGATGAAAGTTTCAACGGATGTTCTGATGATTAGCCGTTGATAAGAGGTAGTTGTACCTACAGACAGAGGCACATGGGTTGATAGAGACAACTGAGATGTGGTAGCCGAATTTCAGGAACAACAGAAAAAGCATCCGTTCTTCTCTGGTACAAAGATGCAATAGTCAACAAAGTACTGGAGTGAACAGGAAAAGAAGCAAGTGAAGATCTTATTTTATTACTGTATTTTATATTGTTCTTCACTTGTACACTTGGTAATATATAAACCAAGTAGAAGCTAGTAATCAGATGAGAGATTTTCCAGAGCTGTTTAGAAAAACATTGAGAGAAAATTCATCTAGTTTGTACTAGGATGCAGCTGTGATCAACATTGTTTAATCACAGATTTTCTAATATACCATCTCTGGTGGAACAACAAATCCACCAGAAAAGTTTTTAAGGTCTGTTGTGTTCTTTACATTTGTGCTTGAATATATATCTGTCTGCATTAGCTTAAAGCAATTCACACACTTGTTCTTCTTGAACATACAACTTTCATAAACTGCTCAAAACTTGAAAAAGTTTTGAGATTTACATTCAACCCCCCTTCTGTAAATCTCATTGTTAGTCCACTAGGAATAACAGTTGGGTAAGTAATCAATTCATTTATCAAAACAGCAACCTCGTTACGAATATAAAATACACCACAGAGCCGGATCCCTCAGGTTTTGAGCGAGTATTTAAATCCCCTTCGAAAGGAAGATCTTAAATTTGAAAATGAGCTTTGAGACCCACTCTAATCTTTTAAAATCATTTTGAAGACTCGAAAATATTTTAAAGAATGTTTAGAGTAATGCTGATTTAATGAAATAAATCAGTCCCGATATGTGAGAAAATATCTGAATATTATTAATTAAATAATATTCCCATGAGGATAATCTTTATAAAAACAATTGAAGTAGAAGTTTTAAAACTCATACTTGAAATGAATAATAAATAACCAAAGATATACTTATACGAAAGTACGATCTTTATTTGAATAATCGAAAGTAAGTTTGATTATCGAAACATTATTCTTTAATAAAATAAAGAATATTATTTAATAAAAGAAGCGGAGTCATAAGCCCTCGAATGAATATTCAAAATAATATTCATTAAATAAAATAAACGGAGTCTTAAGTCCTCGAATGAATATTCACAATAATATTCATTAAATAAAATAAACGGAGTCTTAAGTCCTCGAATGAATATTCACAATAATATTCATTAAATAAAATAAACGGAGTCATAAGTCCTCGAATGAATATTCAAAATAATATTCATTAATTAAAATTAAAGTTATCGAATAAACCTTATTCGATTAATAGTTTTGAAAACTATATCTACATATTATATATATATATATATAATATACTCGGGAACATAGACTCCCGGTTTAGAAAAATGTTCACCTTTGGGTCCCCTATACTAAGGGTATACGCAACTACTGCTTATCTCTAGCATAGGTATTATGCAACTTATAAGCATTTGAATCAACAATTAGATATCAAGATTACGAAACAGACATGCATATATACCATATCAGCATGCTCCAATATATCGAAAAATTTGCTAATAACAATCATGCACTTATCACAAGATAATGCATATATATATATTCATCACAACAACAGTATAACGGGTAGAAAACTTGCCTGAGCGACTGGGGGTGATAAATGGCTTGGGACGAGTCTGGTAACCTATAAACAACATATAATTTGGAATTAAACCAAAGTCGCTTATGAATCTATACCTTAACCAATTAGACCTTAACGTTCGCTTTTGCGCTTAACGATTCACTTAAATCGCTCGAGTACCCTCGGCTCCACCATTTTTAATAATTTAACCATTAAGAGTTTTAAGGAGATTCTTTCGCGAGTTCCCTACCAACTGCCTAATCCACTTTACATAATTGTTTCATACTCCAATTAGTCATTTAAGGGCCTTAACCAAGGTTTCAAAGTAAGGCGAGGGGTAATGGTTCGTTCGCGAAACGCCGTTACTTAAAACGGTCGTTTCTCCTAAACCGTACATCGGATTCAAGCGAACTACATATCAAAACGAAGCTCGTAACATGAACTATCTAATCATGGAGATGGTAAAAACCTAACAGTGAGTTCTCGGGTCCTGATGTTAAGAACAAAAATAGTCTAAAGTAAATCGGGCATTACGATGGCTATGTTTACGCGATTACCAAATTTTATCCTACTCCAAATCAACTACAAATCACCCATACAATCAAAATCCATCCATACAATACTACAACAGCCCCAACACCTCAAGTTCTCCAATTTATATTATTCTCAAACATGAACTAAAACTATACTTAAGTTCATTAACCAATAATCCAAGATTTACAACTCCAAAAACATTACAAAACTAACCAATCTCTAAACATTCAATAATCATGCCCTTCATGAACTATACCAAACACAAAAACTCTAAATATACAAAAGTAGGGCTAGGATATGAGATTATACCTTCCTTGGTGAGTAAAAGTAACTAAGGAGCTTGGAATCACCCTTGCAAGTCCTTACCAAAGCTTAATCTAACCAAAAACACAAGATCAACAATTTAAATTTCTTGAAAACACTATTCACTCTATTCTTCCATGAATTTTAGGAAGAGATTGTGAAGTAATTTGAAGTCTAAACTTATAGGATATCTATATCTATGTACAAGGATCCTTAGATAATTACCTCACTAATTAACATAGCTTGGAACTTGGATTTGAGTTTTTTCTTCCTTTGAAATGAACAAAGCCGAGAGCTCTTCTTGAAAATGGAAGTGTTTTGTGTTTTTTGATGTTATGATTTGTTTTTGGCTTGGTTGATCCACTTTGTTTGTTAATTAGCTTATTACCATGGTAAATTTTGTGTGGTTCACAATCAACCAACAACACACTTCTTTTTGTTATGCTTAGGTCATCATTCATATGTCACCTTCCCATGCTTGTCCTCTTCTTATTGGTTTGATGACATCATCATCGCTAACCTCTTTGATTAGCTCCTAATTACTTGCATAATGACCGCTGATCTGTTATACGGTTCGCTTAACTTTCGTTCTCGTTTATCGTTTGAGGGATCATACCCGGGATCTTATTACTTGGGTTCCCCTAAACCTTTCTCCATATTTTATATTCCTTTAATGATCCTCTCTTATAATCCTTGAATTAAATCCTTTTAATCATGTTACCTTATACTCAATTCTTTCGGTATCTGGTGGATTTTCGGGAAAAATCAAAGTGTTTGAATTTGGATTCTGACGATCTTTACATACACTTATTTACTTTATGGAATACTAATACGATCTTAGAATTTCCATAACAGTACTCCTATATAGCGTGGTCTGATAATTTTCCTTAATCAGCATCATCAACAAAAGTTACTATTCATAAGGGTTTCAAAAATTCCAAAAATTGGGGTTATTACAGTCACTCCTGATGGATCCGTTCTGATATGCATTTTCCTATCATGTGAGTAAGATCTGATCCAATTGAGCGAACACAACCACAAGTAGAGAAGTCCCTTTGTTTGCTTCCTGGTTGTCAATAGACAGTTAAAATATCAGATCTTTCAGTTCATAATAGAGGGAAAAACATTTTTATCAGGAATGTACCTATTGTCTGAGCTTCAGATTGGTTCAGCTTTCTTTGGGGTTTATCCAACTCCTATCAATATATTAGTTCAGTTCATAATAGTGAAGCCAGATTAAGTTTCACTGTGGTAGTAGTCTATATTATACACCGAAAAATCAAAAAACAGCTCTATTAACAAAAGACATAAATAGGGATACATCACAAATTCAAATCCAGATTCATTTACAATGTTCATCAAACTAAATTATGACCGAGTATGCACATCAAGTCATCAATAATTTAGTATTTGACTGGTGTTTAGTAAGCCATTAATGTAATATAGATGACGCACGGAGGGTAGTTTTTGTAACAAGTATCAAAACATAAACATAGTAAAACTGCTTTGTAAAAAATAAAAAGCATCAAGATTGAAATATTCGGTGGATAAATAACATACAACAACAACGGCACAACAATCAACGACACCAAACCCAGAAAATGGCCGCTTTAGCCCAGTCAGTCCACCCAATCGTCTTCTGAATAGTATTAAACGTCAAATTCGCACTCAACAGATTCGCAACCATAGCTGTCAAAATATAGCACTAGAAATGCTCAATATAAATGCACAATTAAAGCAATCACTAAACTAATTAAAAAAAATACAAAATTCGGTTTTCAAATTTAAATCCCCAATTCTAAAATTAGGGTTTGAAGCTTACCCAATATAAGTTTTTACCACCGACTTAGATTTAACCTCCATCTTAGCTTTAAACTTAAGCTTGAAACTCCTACTTGAATAGCCTCCTACGACCCATTAAACTTCGATGAGAGCATAGAGAGAGAGAGGGGGGCGAGAGAGAGAGAGAGAGAGAATGCAGAGAGGGAGCATTTGAGCAAAGAGAGAGATGGAGAGCACAGTTGAGCAAAGAGATAGAGAGAGATCGAGAGATGTTCTTCGGTTGACTATAAAGTGAGAGAGGAGAGAGATGAGAGTTTGGATTTGTTTGATTTTGTGGTTTGTGTTTTAATAGTGTGTGAATTTTAACTTCTAATGTTACGTTGAAAAGAGGGGGATATTTGACTTTAAATTTTTCTAAGGTGAAAAATAAGAGGGAAATTTTCAAGAGGGAATGAATTATTTGGTTAAAGGGGAAACAGGGAGGCGCGCTTGATAAATTTTTTAAAACAAACTTATAACATCGGTTGGGCTAAAAAAACTGATGTGTATGTTACAAAGAGACATCGGTTGCTTAAAATCGATGTAAAAAGCACCTTTTACATCGGTGCCAACAGCAACCGATGTTTAAGAGACGATGTCTATTCTACTATTTCTAATAGTGCCTCCACGGATTGCCACATATATATGCCTATATATATACACACTAGTCAATTAGCCTCTATGCTTTGGCATCTTTAAAATAAAATAAAATTCGAAGTTATAAGAAATAGTTATGCTAAATTAGTTGATAATATAAAAATACTGCACTTTTGTAGTGAATCTGAAAGATAATTTTTTTAACCATTAAAAAGGTTAATATATAATATTTATAATAAATATCTTATTACAATAATGATTTGTTTTGTTTAAGTTCAAAGTTTCTATGTAATATGACATAATATGGTAGCATTAATCAATATATTTATGTAGATAAACAATTTTAAAAAATTGGTCGTCGTTTCTTAGATAATGTATAGATAATAAGTGAAAATATTTTGAGAAATTGATATTAAGAATATTGTATGCATAAAATTTTTATTTTTAATATTTTTAACATTTTCATAAATATGATTATCTTTTATAATTTCATTTTCATTAACTAATTAAAAAATTATACTCAAATGAACAAATAAATAATAATAATAATAATGGGAATAAATTTATGATTAAATTAATGAGTATAAGAAATTAAAATTTTACATTTTTTGAAGGAACACAATGAAAAAATAAATTAAAAAAAATAAATTTTAACTTCATCCTTTGTACCTGCAAATGATATATACCCTTGACAAGTATCAAAACTTATTACCCCTCACAAAGTATCAAAACTCATTCCTAATGATTATGAGTTATGAATTTATGCATATCAAAAAAATTCTTAAACCAAGGAGTTTAAGTCATTTCATACATGCACCTTTCGGACCCCTATTTCTGACTACATCTATTTAGTTACATAAATTAGTAACATCAAAAACCTAAAACTCAAATGATTATAATTTTATCCTATATCATTCTGGGTTCGTCGACCCTCGCTCACCCGAGAATTTCTTAGAACATATATTCATTATAAGCCTATAAGCTATATAATACATATTTGTCAAAAAAAACTTAAAGAACCCTAATCTGTAAAAATTTAACCTTCATTAGGATTTAGGGAATGAAAATTAATAAAACATATCATGCATTAACTAGATATTATTTTTAAACATTCACAATTTTGTGAGATCAAACCACCTAATATTCTCGCTATTCATCCCTATTTCACTTTATTTTCAATTTTATTTTACATATATTAAAAATTAATTTAAAAAATAATACTTTAAAGAATACTGAATTGTTTTGAATTTCCAAACACAAAATATCAATATTTTTAAATTATTTGAATCAAATTTTAAATTGATGAAAAATACATTTTCTGGTATTATTATTCATTTCATAGTGATGATTTTACATTATTGTGCACTACATAACGATGATTTTACATTGTTCTATAAATAAAATTTAATTTTGTTATGCTTGAGTTATTATATTATATTTACTGATGTATTATGATCCTGTCTTTGTTGCAAGTATAGTGAATATTTTTTTTAAAAAAAGATTCTTATAAATATATTTTTAAGCATTTTAAAATACTTGTCAAAATTGTTGTGCAAGACATGCCTATACAATAACAATACTAAGTCAAATTGACATCCCTGAGATTTAGTTATATGATAATCTAAACCTGTATTATGTATTATATTTCTTGAGTCTGTAAAAAGGTTAGAAGATTAGACTGGTGTATTTTTCTGTAAACAGTTTAAAACCTAATAATAAACTCTAGAAGAAGATCAAGCAAAGATCATGCCTGAGAGAAAAGATGTAAAAGTTTGGAGTTGAATAAATCTGTTTTATTTAAAATGTTCTAAGTCAAGATATCGACAAGTCACATATCAAATTATATAGAGAAGTCATTCGAGAACTCCAGAATGACTTATCGAGAAGTCCAAAATGGCTTATAGAGAAGTCTCAGAGATATCGACAAGTCAAATGAAGATGTGAAGATTGGAGATATCGACAAGTCATTTCTGCATGTAAAGAACTCAGAGATATCGATAAGTCAAACGAAGATGTGAAGATTGGAGATATTGACATGTCATTTCTGTATGCAGAGAACTCAAAGATATCGACGAGTCAAATGAAGATGTGAAGATTGGAAATATCGACAAGTCAATTTCTCATTAGAGATCTCAGAGATATCGACAAGTCAAAATGCATATAGAGATCTCAGAGATATTGACAAGTCATTTGTACATGTAGAAATCTAGAGACCTCGATAAGTCAAATACACATATAGAGAACTCAGAGAACTCGTGTAACGACCGTACTTTATATTTTCCTACTTAATATGAATGTGACTTGCAAAGTTTTGTCAATCATTTACTTTATTCTATTCAAATTCTGTTTTGACATGAAAATAAATAGATAATTGCTTAGTTACGATGCGTCAAATATTTAAGTGGCAAGCTAAACCATAGCGTTTATTGAGACAATTATAAAAAAAATAATAAACAGTTATATTGAGTGAAATTATTCATAAAATAGCAAGCAAACTAAACTCTCAAATAATTGAGAGCGATATTGAGGTTTTAAAATATGGATCCGCGAGATATTAGCGATATATATAATAATAATATTTTAAGCAAAAGATATTTTAGAAATAATGAAATTCTAGTTGGGGCGGAAAAATAATAATAATAATAATAATAAATATCTCATAATCATTATTGTTGGGAAGTATTGATGGAAAGTATGAAATAAATTATGTAAATTATTTTCGAACTTTAAAGAGAGCATTTTTTAAAATAAAATATTTTTAAAAAGAGTGTCTCTTTTTATAAATATTTTCCAATAAGTTAACCTCGAATATTTTTCTTTAAAATTCTATAGTATACTCGATTATTTATTTGTATTTTATTTAGAGAAAAGATATTTTTACAACTCTATTATTAAGATAGAAAATATTCTTATTTTTGTACAAGATATTTTGAAGGGAAGAATTTAGAGAGAGATAGTTATAGGAAATTAGATATTAAATATATTAAATCAAAGGAGAAATCAAGGTTAGTAGAAGGGTTAATATCAAGAGGAGATTTTCGGGTGTTGTTGGTTTCAAGCAATTTTGGGGAAAAAAAAGAGAGAGGAGTCTAATTGAGGAAAGTTGCTTGATCAAATTCTCAAATAAGGTAAATTCATTTACTTTTATTCTTATTCTATTTTTTAGATATCTCTATATATGGTAGAATTGCTTAATTAAGGCTCTATAGTAGTTAATCAATTAGGGATTTATATTTAATTCTATTGATTCCAATTTAATTAGAATAATTTGTGCCAAAATTATTTTTGTGTTGAAGTTATGTATTTTGCATCTAATTTAACAAGGAAGTAAAGTTTTAAATAAATGAGTTTGGTATTGGGCTTTAGTGATTTTTTTTGTGTTGTACGTATAAATGTAAATAGGGTAGTAAAAATTAGGAATTTGGGGTGTTGTTGTTGGGGTGATGGCCCTTAGTATCACAATTTGAAGAGAGAAGACCCAAAATCTCACAGGAGCGGCTGAGAAACACTTATATTGAAACCATAAACGAATTTATTTATTGCGTTAGTCTGTGATACTTAAGGCCATCTTCTCCAACTTGTGAGCATTTGTGCCATTCACCTCAAAATTTTGAGATTAAGGGCCATTATTCTTGTTGTTGTTGGCTTCGGGAGAAACGGGGGTATGGGTGGAGACCACCCCCGGCCGCGGCGGCAACGGCGGTGGTGGCGGGTGGTTGGTCGGAGACGATGAAAATAAAGGGGGAGAGGAGAGATTTTGGTGAGTGGGTGAGAGTTAATTGAGAAGAGAGATTTTGGTGAGTGGGTGAGAGTTAATTGAGAGGAGGGAGTTGTGGTAGCGTGATGTTGGTATAGGGGAAGGGGATGACAATGGAGCCACCACCGACGTGGTGGTGGTGTTCGGCAGTTGCAGCGGGGAGAGAGAGAGGAGGAGAGGAGACGACCGGGAAAATTCAAGGTTCGCCGGAATTTTTGTTCGGAGTTGATTTTTGAAAAATGGGCTTGGACAATCAATAGATCGGGTCATGGGTAATGTTTTTGTGTGATTTGTTCGGAGTTTTGAAAGTGGCCGGAAACTGCCGCCGCTGGCAGCGGTCGGCGGAGGAAGGTGGTGGTGATGGAAGTCAAGGGTTGAGGGGAAAGAGACAAGGGTAAATTAGTAAAATGATAAAACAAAAATGGTAAGTAGAATTAAGTCAAAACAGAAAATAGAAAGAATAATAAAAGGAAAGTAAGAAAATATTAAAAGGGATTGAGTATGGAATTTAAAATTTTTTTATAAAAGGAAAGTAAATAAAAGTATATTGGAGAGAGAATTTAAAATAGAATAATGGATTCAAGTAGAAGTTTAAAATGTTAAGGGTAAATTAATTTTTATGGGAAACAATATTAAATGATGGTTAAGATGAAAATATGTTAGAGAACATTAAAAATAAATTATTAAAGGCGAGGATAAGAATATAATAATCAGGTGTAAAGAATCTGTTTTAATAATGGGTATTTAAAATATATTATTTTTCCACGTAATAGGAATCCATTGAATAAGTCAAATAAATCTGAATATTTAGTGTAATGGCGTAAGAACCCAACTAATTTATTAATATTTATTTGTGATAGTAAATTCAGTGAGAGGAATCTTAAGACAGAGGGTGAAAAATATTATTTCTAGAAATTGTGAGCGCATATTAGCTGGAAATTCAGGCAAGTATATTCTGTCTCTATCTTAATCTATTTTGAAAGTGTGTTGTTTAATATTGCTTATTTTTGAAATCATTATTATTTCATCAATATATTCCGGACTTTTGTCAATTTGTTTCTTAAGTTATTTTTTGCTAGTTCCTGCAATTATACTCGATACTCTAATTTGAATCATTGTCATTTTTTTAAATTTATTTATATTATATATAGTTATACTCAACAATGGATTTCAAGCTTTAATATATTTTTGGTATTAAAAATTTAAATAGCAACCACTGGTGAAAATATTTTATTAACAGTCTTCTTACGATTATATTTATTATTATTGAACTATTATTATTATTACTTGTTAAAGTTGTTAAATACACCTAATTACCTCGACTACGATCGTTGTGTGAACATTCTTGCTCATCGAGTTGGATCCATTGTTCGGATCAACTTAAAGTATATATGATATCTTGATACTAAATATATATATTGGTGTATGTATTATATTAATTAAAGGTTTTTCAAATCATGACTACGATTTCATTATAATATTATATAAATAATTATATTTAAACTAATTATATCTATATAGCATGATATTTAAAAATCATCTCATTGGTATATTACAACAACGTTATTGAATTTTTTCCTTGGAATTGATTTCCCTCAATTGTTTGAGGTAATCACCTTTTTCGCCAACTATCGGGTACATAGTTCGTACCGGTAAATTCTATTCGATTCCATTATAAAGAGCCGACCTATTGTTCAGGTCTGGACTATTATTGTTATGAAAGATATCTTGAGTTTTTCTCTAAAATAATTCAAATGTGTGAGATTTTTTGTGGGATGAGTTCCTCCTAACTGGTCAACGCGGTTTAACCCGCGGAAGTTGAAAATAACTCGCACAACCGTCAAGACAGAGACGGAGCGCTTATTTGGATAAATATATTTTATCGGCTCAAATGTAGCCGAGGGTTGAGACGTCAACCCCTTTTAGGCAGGCCATATTAATGTATGTTTGTGAGCTGTACTACGAGCCGTGATCGGGCAAGTGTAAGTTCGCGGGTGAAGGTGTCTGGCGATAGTTGATCGCATTGATGTGGCACCGAGGTGGAAAATGACCAGTTTTTGATAAATAGTTGAGCATTGCAAATTCGAGAATTCTATTGTTGTGTGAGTAAATTTGACAAATGATTTATATGTATGCTGTTGATATTTTGCACTCATCCCTATCGCTTTGTATTGAATAGTTTTGGTAAATTCCTAATTTTATTGTTGAACTGGATATACTTTCTGAGCATATTATGCTCACCCTTGTATTATATTATTATTCTTAAACAGTAAAATGTGAGGAAGGAAATGACAAACAGTTAGTCAGAGCTCGGAAAGGGAAGGCACTTGCAAGGTGTAATTCGGAGTAGACAGTACCTAATATAATTATCGGGTTGACATAGTCACCTATATAAATAAATTTGTAAGACTTGTACTCTCGGTATGTAATAATAATAAGATAGTCTGATGAAAAATCTTGAAACTTGTGGGGAATGGAGTCCCATCCCTTAATAAAATATATTATATGTATGGAATAAATTGTACAGGTACAGAGCATGGTATCGTAACGACCAAAATCCAGGTAAGGTGGGTTTGGGGGCGTTACCGGGATGGTATCAGAGCTATAGTTATATTACCTAGGATACGCGATACCTTAGGTATATAACTCTATATATATATATATATTCGAGTAATAATAACGATAATGAACACCGAGAGTATAGGATACTCGATAAAAATAAAAGAAAATTATTAAAAACGGTCGTTTACGGTCAAATGATAAAGAGAATAGACGTATATGTAGATAAATTTATGAGAACAAAATTATAATAAAGCATAAAGTGGAAGCTCGATAATAATGATTTATAAATTTCCTTTATAGATGGCAGACCATAGATAAGTTAAAGACAGATCACCTACTCCCTTTCCACGAGAGGTTGTGGACTCTAGTTTAGACACAGATCCTTCAGAGGCTTACATGATAGTATCTAGCGACTCAGAGACTGATCCTCACGAGACATTCAGACCCACGACTATGGATTCAGATGACACTTCAGTCCAGGAGATACCACCTCCACCTCCTGTTGTTGTAGATCTTGTGGATACTCCACCACAGGATATAGATTTTGGTCTCCAGTGGACCAGACTGTAGATGGGATAGTGACTCCTACTTTCAGATCTCTATCTCCATTGACTACACTACCATCTCTTACTTTGCCGGTTTCTAAACCGGTTATCTCTACTGCTGTTACTCCTTCGCACGGGGATGATCCTGCGTTAGCCGAGTTGGTGAGACACTTTCACCCGACTTTTCCAGTTACTTCTTCTGTGATTCTTGGTATGCCAATATCAGATAGGTACCAGTTTGAGTCTCTTCTGCCTGGGACTACTCCTTCTACTGTTGGTATGGGTACTTCTAGTGCTATGACTGTAGATCCTGTCACTGTCAGTCAGGGATCCCATATTTTATTAGCTGCCATATCACCTGCCTTGGTCTCTACCATGGTCACACCCACTCCCGTGTGTGACACTGCTCCTACTACCCCACCGATACCCTTGCTGCTGCTGCTCCCAGTCAGGGGATACCACTATTTGTAGATCATGTTACTCAGATGGGCTACCAGCTAGAGACTATTCCTGCATTCCTATATGATGAGCTCAGGGGTGCATATGATGACATGTTCGTGCGATATAGAGATGTTTTTTTAGACTAGGGAGGCTTTGATTAGGATGATTGCTGACAGATCAGTTCCTCCACCAGCTGATAATGACCATGTCCGTAGGAGTGTTGTGTATAAGATTATGTCACAGACTGCTGCTACTGTTGTCACTGGGATGCAGACTGATGTTGATAGTCTTTCATCCACTAGTTCCGGGGCTGTTAGTAGGGATGAGGTGTCCAGAATTTTCAGAGATGGTCGTACCGAGTTTGTACGCCGTGTGGGCGAGCTGTTTGGCCCCCGGTGATGGATGTATCTATGACTTTGACTTTTGGGAGAGATGGCATATATACATATCTTCTTGTCCATCTTCATCTTTTGCTAAACGGTATATATATGATAACATTAGTTGAAGACCGGGTACAAGAGTCTTTTGTATAGCTTGACTTGACCAGACAGCTGCAGACTTTATTTTTTTTGGGCATGATGTAGCTATCCGCTGAAGACCTAGATAGGTTCTTATATGTATTCTAGACTGATGTAGTAGGCTTTTCTGATGTATTCACACTTATGACTCTGGATGTATTATGTTTCTGGTTGTACCATACTCTATTCCAGACTTGGTACTGTTTATTATGATGATGATATACCCGATAGGGTACCTATTATGATGTAATGATTATGACTGTTAGATATTATTCCTTTATAAACTTGTACACTGTAAGCCATGGTGATAAATTCAAAAAAAACATGTATTTTCAAGTAACGATTTTTAATTACTCGACACAAATTGTTCAAAAAGGAGATAAAGGAAACTGTTTTCTTAAAAATATCTAACTAAACGATTTCCATAACACATGATTTCTCTTCGATAGTAAGAATTTTTATCAATTAAAATATTAAATGTTTTCGTACTATTAAGAATTTTTGATTACACTATAAAAAAACCAACTTATCCTTTTCATCTAAACTCAATTTTTTTTTACCGAATATGGTCAAGAAAAAATGTTTGACAAGTCACCATGGCAACAGTGTGATCATACCTGCATATTAAATTCTTGAAAACTGGATACTCCATGAGTATCACATATTATATTGTTGTCTAATCACTTTTAATGTTTACTCTTATTAGTGAAAGATGCCACCAAAAAGAAGAGGTAGACCCCCAGTTAACCAAGGTCCAATCAATGGACCCAACCAAGGCAGAGTAAATGCTAACGCTCCACCGGATCCTAATGATCCCATAGTCAGACTGGCAGATTACTCAACCAGCATCGTCAGAACCAACCACCAGTAGCTGGGGCTCCGCCAGCAAGGCAAGCCCAAAATGTTGCCACCTTTAAGTCCTTCAAATCCTTGAACCCTCCAGAGTTTCATGGGACATCTGAACCTATTGCTGCTAGGGTTTGGCTTAGGGAGGTTGAGAAGACCTTTGAAATTGTTGGTGTCGAAAATGATAAGAAGACTCTATTTGCAGCCTATATGCTCAAAGGAGAAGCTAGCTACTGGTGGGAGGCTAAGAGAAACTTAGAAGGGACAGATGTTATTCCTTAGGATAGGTTTATGGAACTATTCTTAGAAAAGTACTTTCCCCGACATATGGAAGCTCAAATGGAATTGAAGTTTCTTCAATTAAAGCAAGATAGTATGACTGTGGCAGAGTATGAGAATAAATTCTCTGAACTATCTAGGTTTGTACCACATTATGTTGACACTAATGCGAAGAGAACTAGACGTTTCCAGCAAGGGCTGAAGCCCTGGATCCAAAACAGAGTTGCTATATTAGAGATTTTAGATTATGCCATACTGGTGCAGAAAGCACAGATTGTTGAGAGGGGGCAGATTTGTATCCAAAGGAGAAGGGTGGAAATAAGCGTAAGTTTCAGTCTGTTTAAGGGAGTGTTAACTACAGACTTAACCGGAACCAGGGCAAGCGACCATTCATGAAGCGAGAAGACCGGAAGCCTAATGATAAGAGGTTGGAGAATAAAGGAAATAATCGATTCCGAACCAATCCGACAGCAAATTTGATTCAAGGAAGACCTCAGTGGCCAGAGTGCAAAATATGCGGGAAAAGGCATAATGAACGTTGTCGCTTGGAAGAAAGGACAAGTTATACCTGTAGAAAGAAGGGACATATATCCCCTAATTGCAAGGAGAAGATAGTGAATTGTTACGCGTGCGGGAAAAAGGGACATTATGCTCGAAAATGCCCCCAAAAGAACAAGGGAGATTCTGTGCCCAGACTTGAAGCACCTCTAGCGAAAGGAAATACCAACAACAATGCCAAGCCCAACAGAGGCAGTACCAATGCTATGCCTGTCGCTCGCACCTTCAACATGACTCTCAAGGATGCTCTGGCATACAATGATGTGATTGCAGGTACGTTACTATTGAATTCTGTGGATGTATGTATTAATTGATTCCGGTACAACTAAATCCTTCATATCTGAAAATTTTGTCAACAAATTGGGATTAGAACCGATACCTTTAGACGAAATCTTGGCAGTCGAGATTGTGAATCAAGAAGTTATTCCCGTTGGTCAGGTTTGTCAGGGATGTAAAATAGAAATTCAAGGGCAACCCTTCTATGTTAACCTTATTCCATTTAGGTTAGGAGAATTTGATGTAATTCTAGGGATGGATTGGTTAGCCCGTTATGATGCACAAATTAATTGTAGATCTAAACGAGTTAGCTTAAAAGGACCAGATAATAAGAGGATCGCGTTACGAGGGCAGAAGCAGGCCCGCAAATTTTTGGCTGCACTACAAGCAAAGAGATTGTTACGCCAAGGCTGTTAGTCCTATTTAGCACATATTATGGACACAAACAAGGATGTTCCCCAGATAGAGAATATTCTTGTGGTAAAAGAATTTTAAGACGTCTTTTCTGATGACTTACCCGGACTACCCCCTGATTGGGAAATCGAGTTTACGCTAGATCTTGCTTCGGGAACTACACCTATCTCGAGAGCTCCTTATAGAATGGCACCGGTAGAAATGAAAGAATTGGCTACTCAAATTCAAGAACTTTTGGATAAAGGCATAATTAGGCCAAGTGTATCTCCGTGGGGAGCTCCAGTTCTATTTGTTAAAAAGAAAGACGGATCGATGCGATTGTGTATTGACTATCGAGAGCTTAACAAGCTGACAATCAAGAATAAATATCTGTTGCCTCGAATTGATGATTTGTTCGACTGACTCGGGGGAGCCACGTGTTTTTCAAAGATTGATTTACGTTCGGATATCACTAGTTGAAGATACGATCAGAAGACGTACCCAAAATAGCCTTTCGTACCCGCTACGGGCACTACGAGTTTCTAGTAATGCCATTTGGACTAACCAACGCACCGACAACATTTATGGATTTAATGAATAGAGTGTTTAAGAAACACCTCGACAAATTCGTGATTGTTTTTATCGATGACATCCTGATCTATTCGAAATCCCTCGGAGAACACTCAGAATATCTAAGATTGACATTGGAAACCTTGAGGAAGGAAAAGTTATACGCGAAATTTTCCAAATGCGAATTCTGGTTAGATAAAGTTCAATTCCTCGGTCACATTGTTAGCGGCGAAGGTATTTTGGTGGATCCAGCCAAAGTAGAAGCAGTTTCAAATTGGGAGAGACCCAAAATGCCAACAGAAGTTCGTAATTTTTTAGGTTTGGTCGGGTACTATCGAAGATTTGTACAAGACTTTGCTAAAATCGCCACACCATTGACCCGGCTGACTAGGAAGAACGAAAAGTTTGAATGAACCCCCAAATGCGAGGAGATCTTCCAAGAACTCAAGAAAAGATTAACCACAGTGCCTGTGTTAGCTTTACCCGACGAAACAGGAAATTTTGTTATTTA
Source organism: Apium graveolens (assembly GCF_009905375.1). Taxonomy (NCBI): domain Eukaryota; kingdom Viridiplantae; phylum Streptophyta; class Magnoliopsida; order Apiales; family Apiaceae; genus Apium; species Apium graveolens. Next base: position 216,101,027 of record NC_133651.1, on the reverse strand, counting down.
TTGCGATGCTTCTCATAAAGGCTTAGGAAGTGTGCTAATGCAGCATGGAAAAGTAATAGCCTATGCCTCTAGGCAACTAAAAGAGTATGAAATGAGGTATCCTACTCATGATCTGGAATTAGCAGCCATAGTCTTCGCTCTAAAAATTTGGCGACACTACTTGTACGGAGAAAAGTGTGAAATCTTCACAGACCATAAAAGTTTGAAATACATCTTTACGCAAAAGGAGTTGAATATGCGCCAGAGAAGATGGTTGGAATTAATCAAGGACTACGATTGCACTATCAACTACCACCCAGGAAAGGCTAACGTGGTGGCGGACGCTCTAAGCAGAAAAGAAAGATTGAAAATACTAACCGCATCGCCAAAATTGCTTAAGGAAATGGAAAAGTTAGAAATTGAAGTCAAAATTCCCAACCAGACGATCGAGAAATTTCATGAAATGCAAGTTCAACCTAAGTTGATAGAAAAGATTCGACGATGCCAAGAAATGGAGATGGCAGAAAAGAAGTCGGAGCTAACCGGTGAGGAAGTATTGAGTCTAAAGGATAATCAGGGAATTAAGAGATTTGCATCTAGGATTTGGGTCCCCAACGTGCCAGAACTGAAGGAGGAAATTCTAAACGAAGCTCACAACTCAAGATACTCCATACACCGAGGAAGCACAAAGATGTATCAAGATATTAAGAGAAATTATTGGTGGCCCAACATGAAGAGAGAAATTGCAGAATGGGTCAACAAGTGCCAAATCTGTCAAAGAATCAAAGCAGAACATCAGAAATCGAGCGGACTACTTCAACCTTTAGAGATACCTGAATGGAAATGGGAAAGCATTACTATGGATTTAATCGTCGGTTTACCCCGAACCAAAGCTAACCATGGCATGATATGGGTTATAGTGGACCAACTAACAAAATCAGCTCACTTCTTGCCTATTAACGAAAGATATACGGTGGAAAAACTTGTTGGCATATACCTGAAGGAAATTGTGGTTAGACACGGAGTTCCAGTTGCAATAGTATATGACCGTGACGCTCATTTCACCTCGAGATTTTGGCAAAGCTTTCAGGAGTGTCTTGGAACCAAGTTGTATCTGAGTACTGCGTATCATCCACAGACCGACGAACAAAGTGAAAGAACGATTCAGATAATAGAAGACATGTTAAGAGCGTGTGTGTTGGATTTTAAAGGAAGCTGGGACGATCATTTACCCCTTGTCGAGTTTGCCTACAACAATAGTTATCACGCCAGCATCAGAATGGCACCATACGAAGCTTTGTACGGTCGGAAATGCAGATCACCTGTGTGTTGGGATGAAGTTGGAGAAAGAAGTATATACGGACCAGAACTGATACAACAGACTCAACAGACCATAGAGGTAATCAAGAAAAGAATAGTCACTGCCCAGGATCGACAAAAGAAATACGATGATCTAGGAAGAAAATATAAGGAATTTGAAGTTGGTGACAATGTTTTGCTGAGAATTTCACCATGGAAAGGAGTAATGAGATTTGGGAAAAAGGGAAAATTAAGTCCTAGATATATCGGACCATTCGAAATTCTAAAGCGGGTCGGGTCAGTATCGTACCAACTAGCGCTACCCCCAAACTTATAACATATAAATGATGTTTTCCATATATCTGTCTTGAAGACTTATCATCCTGACAACCGACATGTCCTCAACTACGAGCCAATTGAGATAGAATCAGATCTGACCTATGAAGAACAACCAGTGCAGATACTCGATAGGAAGGTCTAAGAGTTAAGAAATAAGAAGATCAAGATGGTCAAGGTATTATGGAAAAGACAATCAATAGAAGAAGCTACTTGGGAAAAAGAAGACGAGATGCGAAAGAATTATCCTGAGTTGTTTAGCAATAGTCTCGATTCCGAGGACGGAATCTTATAGGGGGGAGAATGTAACAACCGTACTTTATATTTCCCTACTTAATATAAATGTGACTTGCAAAGTTTGGTCAACCATTTACTTTATGCTATTTAAATTATGTTTTGACATGAAAATAAATAGATAATTGCTTAGAATCGATGCATCAAATATTTAAGTGGCAAGTTAAACCATAGCGTTTATTGAGACAATTATAAAAAAAATAAAAAATAATAATAATAAACAGTTATATTGAGTGAAATAATTCATAAAATAGCAAGCAAACTAAACTCTCAAATAATTGAGAGCGATATTGAGGTTTTAAAATATGGATCTGCGAGATATTAGCGATATATATAATAATAATATTTTAAGCAAAGGATATTTTAGAAATAATGAAATTCTAGTTGGAGCGGAAAAATAATAATAATAATAATAAATATCTCATAATCATTATTGTTGGGAAGTATTGATGGAAAGTATGAAATAAAATATGTAAATTATTTTCGAACTTTAAAGAGAGCATTTTTTTAAATAAAATATTTTATAAAAAGAGTGTCTCTTTTTATAAATATTTTCCAATAAGTTAACCTCGAATATTTTTCTTTAAAATTCTATAGTATACTCGATTATTTATTTGTATTTTATTTAGAGAAAAGTTATTTTTACAACTCTATTTTTAAGATAGAAAATATTTTTATTTTTGTACAAGATATTTTGAAGGGAAGAATTTAGAGAGAGATAGTTATAGGAAATTATATATGATGTAAATTACTAATAAACTAATAAAGATATTTTGGGGGAGGGAGAAGATATTTTGAGAATATACTAATAAAATATTGGAAGATATTTTGTAGAGAGAAATCTAGAAACTAAGATTTTTTTAGGATAAATCTAGAACCAAAATATTTTCAAGGATAAATAATAAAATAATAGAGATATTTTCAGAAGCATTCTCTAGAACGTCCTACACCATTCTCTAACAATTACTAGGAGCTATAAATAGTTTGGGTGAGAGGACATATTTCATTTTTTTCAAGCAATAAATATATAAGTATTAAAGAGATATATAATATATATGTAAATATATTAAATCAAAGGAGAAATCAAGGTTAGTAGAAGGGTTAATTGAAGATCAAGAGGAGATTTTCGGGTGTTGTTGGTTTCAAGCAATTTTGGGAAAAAAAAGAGAGAGAGGAGTCTAATTGAGGAAAGTTGCTTGATCAAATTCTCAAATAAGGTAAATTCATTTACTTTTATTCTTATTTTATTTTTTTAGATATCTCTATATATGGTAGAATTGCTTAATTAAGGCTTTATAGTAGTTAATCAATTAGGGATTTATATTTAATTCTATTGATTCCAATTTAATTAGAATAATTTGTGCCAAAATTATTTTTGTGTTGAAGTTATGTATTTTGCATCTAATTTAATAAGGAAGTAAAGTGTTAAATAAACGGGCTTGGTATTGGACTTTAGTGATTTTTTCTGTGTTGTACGTATAAGTGTAAATAGGGTAGTAAAAATTAGGAGTTTGGGGTGTTGTTGTTGTTGGCTTCGGGAGAAACGGGGGTACGGGTATAGACCACCACCGGCCGTGGCGACAACGACGTTGGTGGCGGGTGGTTGGTCGGAGACGATGAAAATAAAGGGGGAGAGGAGAGATTTTGGTGAGTGGGTGAGAGTTAATTGAGAAGAGAGATTTTGGTGAGTGGGTGAGAGTTAATTGAGAGGAGGGAGTTGTGGTTGCGTGATGTTGGTATAGGGGAAGGGGATGACGGCGGAGCCATCACCGACGTGGTGGTGGTATTTGGCAGTTGCAGCGGGGGGGAGGGAGAGAGAGAGGAGACGACCGGAAAAATTCAAGGTTCGCCGGAATTTTTGTTCGGAGTTAAATTTTTGAAAAATGGGCTTGGGCAATTAGTAGATCGGGTCATGGGTAATGTTTTTGTGTGATTTGTTCGGAGTTTTGAAAGTGGCCGGAAACCCGCGGCAGCGGCCGGCGGAGGAAGGTGGTGGTGATGGAAGTCGAGGGTTGAGGGGAAAGAGACAAGGGTAAATTAGTAAAATGATAAAACAAAAATGGTAAGTAGAATTAAGTCAAAACAGAAAATAGAAAGAATAATAAAAGGAAAGTAATAAAATATTAAAAGGGAGTGAGTATGGAATTTAAAATTTTGTTATAAAAAGAAAGTAAATAAAAGTATATTGGAGAGAGAATTTAAAATAGAATAATGGATTCAAGTACAAGTTTAAAATGTTAAGGGTAAATTAATTTTTATGGGAAACAATATTAAATGATGGTTAAGATGAAAATATATTAAAGAACATTAAAAATAAATTATTAAAGGCGAGTATAAGAATATAATAATCAGGTGTAAAGAGAGAATTTAAAATAGAATAATGGATTCAAGTACAAGTTTAAAATGTTAAGGGTAAATTAATTTTTATAGGAAACAATATTAAATGATGGTTAAGATGAAAATATATTAAAGAACATTAAAAATAAATTATTAAAGGCGAGTATAAGAATATAATAATCAGGTGTAAAGAATCCGTTTTAATAATGGGTATTTAAAATATATTATTTTTCCGCGTAATAGGAATCCATCGAATAAGTCAAATAAATCTGAATATTTAGAGTAATGGCGGAAGAACCGCAACTAATAAATTCAGTGAGAGGAACCTTAAAACAGAGGGTGATAAATATTATTTCTGGAAATTGCGAGCGCATTTTAGCTGGAAATTCAGGCAAGTATATTATGTCTCTATCTTAATCTATTTTGAAAGTGTGTTGCTTAATATTGCTTATTTTTGAAATCATTATTATTTCATCAATATATTCCGGACTTTTGTCAATTTGTTTCTTAAATTATTTATTGCTAGTTTCTGCAATTATACTCGATACTCTAATTTGAAACATTGTCATTTTTTTTAAAATTTATTTATATTATATATAGTTATATTCAACAATGGATTTCAAGCTTCAATATATTTTTGGAATTAAAAATTTAAATAGCAACCACTGGTGAAAATATTTTATTAACGGTTTTCTTACAATTATATTTATTATTATTAAACTATTATTATTATTACTGGTTAAAGTTGTTAAATACACCTAATTACCTCGACTACGATCGTTGTGTGAACATTCTTGCTCATCGAGTTGGATCCATTGTTCGGATCAACTTAAAGTATATATGATATTTTGATACTAAATATATATATTGGTGTATGTATTATATTAATTAAAGGTTTTTCAAATCATGACTACGATTTTATTATAATATTATATAAATATTATATTCAAACTAATTATCTCTATATAGCATGATATTTAAAAATCATCTCGTTGGTATATTACAACAGCGTTATTAAAATTTTCCCTTGGAATTGATTTCCCTCAATTGTTCGAGGTAATCACCTTTTTCGCTAACCATCGGGTACATAGTTCGTACCGGTAAATTCTATTCGATTCCATTATAAAGAGTCGACCTATTGTTCAGGTCTGGACTATTATTGTTATGAAAGATATCTTCAGTTTTTCTTTAAAATAATTCAAATGTGTGAGATTTTTTTTGGGATGAGTTCCTCCTAACTGGTCAACGCGGTTTAACCCGCGGAAATTGAAAATAACTCGCACAACCGTCAAGACAGAGACGGAGCGGTTATTTGGATAAAATACTTTATCGGCTCACATGTAGCCGAGGGTTGAGACGTCAACCCCTTTTAGGTCGGCCATATTAATGTATGTTTGCGAGCTGTACTACGAGCCGTGATCGGGCAAGTGTAAGTTCACGGGTGAAGGTGCCTGGCGATAGTTGATCGCATTGATGTGGCACCGAGGTGCAAAATGACCAATTTCTGATAAATAGTTGAGCATTGCAAATTTGAGAATTCTACTGTTGTGTGAGTAAATTTGACAAATGATTTATATGTATGTTGTTGATATTTTGCACTCATTCCCTATCGCTTTGTATTAAATAGTTTTGCTAAATTCCTAATTTTATTGTTGAACTGGATATACTTGCTGAGCATATTATGCTCACCCTTGTGTTGTATTATTATTCTTAAACAGTAAAGTGTGAGGAAGGAAATGATGAACAGTTAGTCAGAGCTCTGAAAGGGAAGGCACTTACAAGGTGTAATTCGGAGTAGACAGTACCTAGTATAATTATCGGGTTGACATAGTCACCTATATAAATAAATTTGTAAGACTTGTACTCTCGGTATGTAATAATAATAAGATAGTGTGATGGAAGATCTTGAGAATTGTAGGGAATGGAGTCCCATCCCTTAATAAAATATATTATATGTATGGAATAAATTGTGCAGGTACAGAGCATGGTATCGTAACGACCTAAATCCAGGTAAGGTGGGTTTGGGGGCGTTACAACTCGACAAGTCAATTACACTTATAGAGAACTCAGAGATCTCGATAAGTCATTATACTTATCGAGATGTCACTTCTATATAGAACAAACTGGAGATCTCGAAATGATGCTCAAATACAGTAATAAAGACAAGTTAAAGATTCAAGATTATCAATCAACAAATGATATATTCACTTAGATTGAAAAGTCTACAAAAACAGTTTGAAGAGTGCAAGATCAAGGGCCAAGATTTAACTGACAAAGGATGGTCACAGACCTACAATATTTGCAAAAAAATACTGAGCCAAAAATAGAAAGAATGAGAGATAGCTTAGAAAAGGGTTTAGTACATCTTATTGCATGATGTGTAAACCCGTGTTTATTTATCTATAAAGTAAACACTGGTCCTTTATTTTTAGGAGTAATAAACAGATCTAAATTTTTTTGTACTCTCTCAAGAAAGAAGCTGAGCACTTATATTTTTAAAAACACATAATTTGTAGTAAGACAAACTTAATTAATATAAATTAAGTGAGTTTTAAAATATTGTGTTTGTTGTGCTTGTTGTTTTAATTCTGCTAACATAATATATATCTTTACAAATTATAAGCTGCTTTGTTCACCATATCCTAATAAGTTTTAAAAATGCGAAAAATCAAGAAAACACATTCACCCCCCTTTGTGTTGCACTTAATATCTAACAAGTGGTATCAGAGCAAAATTTGAAAGGAATCAAATAAAGATCTTGGAAGTATGAGTGCACAAAAGATAAGCAGTATCAAAATACCAGCCTTTGATAGAATCAACTACACACTTTGGAAAAAAAGATGATGTTGTTCATAAGGATGACCAACCCATTATATATCCAGATTCTCAAGAATGATCCTTTCACTCCCATGGAAAGGGTTGAGAAATCTACAGATGGAGAAATGGTCATCCCTACTCATTATGCCCCTAAAGACCTCTCAAAATACACTGAAACTGAAAAAGAGAAAGTCTCTCTGGATTAGTGGCTTGCAATTAATTCTGATAGAGTCACTTGACAATGTAATGTACAACAACATTGTCAACTGTGACACAGCCAAACAGATCTGGGAGAAAATAGAGATTTTGTGTGTGGGAACAAACCCACACATTAAAAATGAATATATATATATATCAAACTTGCTCATTCCAATTTTTTTAAGAAAATAATACTACTTTAACCCGATTAACAAATAATTAGTTAATTATTACTTATATTTATTTTATTAAGATAATTGTAGCTTGTATTATATATAGAACACTTTTAACATTATTTATATTATTTAAGAATATATAATTATACTTCAATTTCTTAATGAATTATCTATTTTGTTTGTTATACAGATTATCAAATATTATAATAAAATAATAGAATAAATGAAATAAATATATTCTATAAAGTATTTTATTATATTTTTATTTCAATTTCGAATTTTAATAGATTTATTATTATTATTAGATTTATTTCTCGTTTTTATATTTTATAGGATTCATATACTTTAATTTTTTTAAAGACAATCTGTAATTTTTCTTTTTTTATAAATTAAAATAGAAAAATGCAATATTTATACCTAAATATAATCTAAATATTTTCCTTATTTTATAAGATACAACTTAAAATTATATATTCAAAATTTTTTTAAATCAAACTTACCCATTTCAATATTTAAAAAAAAATGATACTATTTTAACCCGATTATGAATGATTTGTTAATTGTTAATTATATTAAGATAATTATTGTTGTATTATATATATAATATATAATACTTTAATATTATTTTATATCTTTTAAGAATATATAATTACAGTTCAATTTCTTAATTAATTATCTATTGTGTTTGTTTAGATTATTAGATATTATAATAGAATAATATAATAAATGAAATAGATATAGTCTATATTATACATATACTTTAGCTCGAGCAACCTAAACGACCAAATCATACGACCATACCACAAAAATCCCTTACTCCAAATTATATATAGAATATAATATTATTAAATTAGCTAATATTGTGGTACATATGGGGCGCAAATAAACAAGTCGTTATTGAACAAAACTTGGGATCTGACATGTTTAGGTGAACTCATCTCGGATTGTTTCCAAGCCGATCTTGAACATGAAAATGAACTCAGATGAGTGAACGAATTAAGCCGATTTTTTATCTGTCTAGCTCGGACTCCGCTCTTTCACCTCTTAATCGGCTCGGACTCGGTTCAAAATTGGCCAACTCAACTCAGCTCGTATAAAATTTATAGATATTATAAATAATAAATTATTAGATAATCACTTGAATATTTTTATTAGTAAATTTTTCTTGTCATTTATTATTAATATAATTATTTAGAAATTTTGTTTATATTTCTAAATTTAACATTGAATTTTCATAAGTAAATTATCAAAAAATGTTCACGATCTATTCGTCCCCGATTCTTCACATTTTGATAACACCATTAAATAACTTGAAATTTATAAAAATTAAATCTAAATAAAATGTTAAAAGTTCTAACATAGATAATTTAAAAAATCATGTTTGGTTTCTAAAGTTATGATCTCTCAATAATTTAAAAAAAGTTAAAAATATTAAAACTCGACTTGAAAAATTTATATATATTAAAGATAATTATAGAACATGAGTGTGTATTAAAAGATAAAAAAATAATTAGTATTTAATCACGATTTACCTTATAAAACTATAAATAATACTTCAATATCGTCGAATAAAAAATATATATGAATTATTAATGGACAACTCGACTCTCGTCAATGAGATGCATGTGTAGTACACGCGATACCGCTCTATCCCCAGAACTTCCGCTCTGTCCCCGGAACTTCAGGTGCATCCCTGTTGTCAGTTTTTATTTGTTTACTAGACTTACAACACGTGCGATGCACGGGTCTTCATTAATATTTTTATATTATTTAAAATTATAATAATTTTTTGGATCATTATCTTGATAGTATATTTATAAATAATAATATAAATATTTGTTGTTGGCGGGATTTGAACCTAAATATTTGGTAGTGTATAAATAATAATATAAATATTTGATGTTTGTGAGATTCGAACCTGGGAGTTTTGGTAGTGTATAAATAATAATAAAAATATTTATTGTTGGCGGGATTCGAACCTGAGAGCATAGTATATATTCTTTTAGTATTTGAATCTAACAGTCCTGATCACTTTATTAAAAAGATTCAACAGTCATAAATGAGGATAAACAAACCAACCAAAAAAATGGGTATACCAAATTATACCCCAATTAGTAAAATTCACTTAGACTAAACGGAATAAAACTTTTTCAAACTAGTAATATGCCCGTGCTACGTAAACGGGTTTTTTTATTTTCTTAAACTTTTACGATTATTTTTCCAAGTTTTATTAAATTAATATAAGCATATTAAATTATTTTATGAACCTAATTAAGAAAGAAAAATAATATATTGTTAAATTTAACGAACTGCTTCCGTTTTTTATGCATTCGTCCTCGTTTAACGTTTAAATATATTATTATATTTAACCAACTGCATTCGTTCTTTTTCATGCATCTGTCCCCGTTTATCGTTTATAGATATCAAAAGTGAAATGAAGTAGTACAATATTTTCATTATAAAATTATGAAAAAAAAAATTTGTCCGCTAACACAAAATTTCTTGCACAACTCATATAATTTTAGCTGTATTCTTAAAAATGTCAAAGTCTTACTTAAAAAACATGCAAAAGTCTTAACTTTTAAAGTTGTAAAAATTTACGTAACATATTTTCATTACAAAATTTTGAAAAAATAATTTTTTTTCGCAAACACTAAAATTCGTCCACAGCTCATATAATTTTCATTGTATTCTAAAAAATGTCAAAGTCTTGCTTATAAAAAATGTCAAAGTCTTATTTTTTGAAATTTTCAAAAATTATGTAATATATTTTTATTATAAAATTGTTAATCAATATTTTTTTCTCCGCTAACACAACATTCCATCCACAACTTATATAATTTTAAATTTATTCTAAGAATTATGCAAAATTCAAATATTTTCAACATATCTCATTTGATTTATTACGTAATTAAATTAAATTAGTTATAAATTATTTAGTGATACAATAAAAATTTATTTATTGATTCATAAAAAGGACATAGATCGAAATTAGTTGAATTTATTACTTCTGTCTAATGTAGAAAAGGGGTTGCATGCAGATATAGGACTCCGGCCGTTTCTCTCGATTGCTGCTCAAACCTCCGGCGGAGAAGGTCGATTGCTGCTCTACCAATCCTCATACCAAGCTCAATTAACTTTCATAGTCAGATAATCTACACTACGGTACTAATTCCCCAATCCTCTATTACTGTTTGTTTAATTTGAAGTTCTGGTTGTACGCTTCAATTGTCCCAATCGGTTATTTTTAGTAGTTTATCTAACGTGTGCGGTCTGATCTGTATGATACTTGAGATAGTAATTCAAGTTGTATTGATCTTAATTGATGCATGTAAAGACTTCATCCGATCGGGTTATTTTTAGTGGTATCCGCATAATTTGAGAAGCAGAGCAAATTGATGTTTTATTTTAGCAGTAGTAAACATGAAGGTATGTAAAATTTGGTATATGCATTCACAGTCGTAATTTTTTATTTAGTTTAAAATTAAGGTCAAGGAATTTGATATGCGATACTCTTCCTTAATTGTACATTACTTGTTATACTCGGTGCCCGATTTATCATTTTTTTAGTAGTCTCTGCACAATGTGAGAAGCAGAGCAAATTGATGTTTAATTTTAGAAGTAGTAAACATCGAGGTATGTAGAATTTGGTATATGAATTCACAATTTTAGTTTTTTATTTTGTTTAAAATCATGGCCAGGTCATTTGATATGCGATACTCTTCTGTAATTGTACATTACTTATTGTCATACTTGGTGTACAATTTCGATAATTTAGTAATGGCGAATATAATGGCCTTTAGTATTTAAGTCACATTATCTTGGTCTACTCTATTTTCTTCAGTCGTGATACCATAGACGGATTTTCAAAGTTAAGTTTGTTCCACTGGGTATAATGATTCGAATGTGTTATTCATTCTTGCTACTTAATTTACACTTAATTTAGTACATTTTTTCTGGAAAGTAAACATCAGAACAGTCTTGCTACTTTTTAGATGAATTAGGTGATGATAGGGTTACAGAGACTCCGACATACAATTATTATCATTTTATATCAGCTGTATTGCTTGTTTATATTGCAGCTATGAGTGGAAATACTCATTTCCGTAGTGCAAACATGCAAACCTTGAAAGATTCAGAGATGGTAAACTAAAATTTTCTATCAATCCTTGTAATGTACTATAGTATATTCATCATTTTTAACTCTACATATTATGTGTGCTCTTTATACAAAATTACATCATCTTAGGTACTTTAGCGAGGAAAATTCATCGTTCTTTGTAACTCTCCCACGTGATGACAGAGACCTTCGTGAAATGGTATAATTTACTAATATAATGCTAATGTGTATTCTACTATCATTTTATCTTATTGCATGCTTGAAAAGTTTAATAATATTGTATAATTTAAAAGTACTAATGTGTAAACAAATCTGTCAATTTCCAAAAACTACCTGATAACTTCGTTAATAGTCTTCGAGAATCTATTCCAAGTAAAGTAATTCTTGTACTTGCTAATGGACATGAAACATATGTGAATTTCAAGAAGTCGGAACAGTCTCTCTGTAATATGAAAGAGTTCAACATTCATTGTCGAGGTTTGTTCGGTTCCAATGTGATTTACTCTTATAAGGGCAACGGGAAATTCTTTGTGAATTGTTTGAAGGATGACCTCTGCGAGGTTATATACTTCAAGAATAAGACAATTCCACGCGGCACTTTCTATGATCAAGGTAGTATACACAAACTTAATAAAAATCGTGTTGGACTACTATGATAAAAATAAAGTTTCTTATGAATGATATGTTTTTTCAGATTTAATGACTGGTATAGGATGGAAGTTCCTGGTGTTTCTTAACAATCCTGCATTTCAAATTGGAGAAATTGTAAGAAACGTATTTTCTGTCGAAGTCAGCTATTTTATGTTTCCGATATTTAGTTAAAGAAAGTATATTACAGTGTTATCGGCCATATCCATTTATACAGAAGCTATAATTCTGTGTACTTTAGTAATTTATCCATTTATTAGTAAAATGTTAAAGCTGGTACTTAATTCATCTTTGATAGCCAATTCCTGCACATTTCTGGAGAGCATTTGGGAAACTGCTACCACCTAAAGTCCAATTCTACATGAGAAATGGAAGTCGATACGAAGGAACGTGTTCCAAAACTGAGAAAAAAATGTATGGCCTTGAAGATCTTGTGCGAGAATATGGTTTGAGCGAGACTGAGAAAGTTTTGTTTACCTACTTTGGTGAAGGAAACTTTTTTGTTATGATATTTGACAATTCAAATGTGGAAGCAATGTTGCTTGATGAAGATTCCGCAAGTTCAGGTTATATGTACTTTAAAAAGCATGTAATTATTTTTAAACTTACATATTCGGTTAATTTTTTTTAACTTTTTGTTATTTATACTACAGAGTCAGAGATGGAGATTGCTCAGGAACCTGTTTAACTTCCTGTTAACTTGGAAGTTGATGTTCACAACAATGAGAACATGAATTTTACCCATGTTATGACAACATCCAATGTGGACAACACATCTCATGGAGTGGTACAAAAATATTTTACAAAATTTTATAACACAGTTGCCCAAGTTTTTTTAATACTTTGACTTGTACTTATTTTTTACATCTCTATTGTAGTATATCCCGAGCTACATTGAACCACCAAATGGCAAATGGAAAGCTGGTGACATGGTAAATTTGAGAACTGCTGCCGGGAGTTGGTATGTCGGTGTTGTCAAATCACAAAAAAAGTATAGGTTTTCAAGTGGCTGAAATCAGTTTGCTAGAGACAATCATATCTCATTACATGAAACAGTTGTCTTCGAATTGTTGGAAGAAGATCAGGCAACAGTTTTTCTAGTGACTTTCCCACATAGGCCTTGAGATGTTTTTCCCACATAAGTCACTTTAAGACTATGTTTTTTCAGTTCTGTTAATGTGTCAGACTACTGCTTTTCCTTCTCATCATATTTTTATAACATATTACGTTATTATGGTTGTGTAACTACTTTATCGTGACGGGCACGCTTTGTTGGAATTTAATTACCGGCATTAACTTGGATTATTTTATCTTTGTTTTTATATTTTTGCAGAGTAGTTGGAAATTCTATTGTTGTAATTTATCTTTCTTTCTATATTATATAAATTTAAAATTATGAGTATATTTTGACACCTAAAATGGAATATATGTATTTTGATGATTATTTTATCATATGTTTACAATTTCTGATTAACTACCAAAAAATATAAAGTCATAAGCTATATGTAAAATGTAAAAATAATATAACGTGTCTATCGTATTGATCTTAAAGTCTGGACATCATAGAGTTAAAGATATATGTCATTCTCAATTTTTTTACACCAAATTTTCTATGATTGACAGAGATTAACATAATAATACTATTTTACATAAACACTATATAAGTATACATGTAAAAGGAACAGTAAAAGCAAGATCAATAGATTGTGTGGATACATGACCAAACTTTTGAACTCTTACATAATAATGGTAAGAGAAACTACTATTTTACACAAACACTATATAAGTATATAACAGATTCTTAGCTTTTGTACACTTCTTTATATGTTGTATACGGAGATTAGAAAAATATGACTAATTAGACAAAAACTATATAAGTATAAGTATTCGGATAAAATGGAGCAATAAAAGCAAGTTTAATAAATTGTGTGGATTATTGACCACATATTGGAATTATTCCGTTACAACTAATAATATTCAACAGAGAAACATATATTCTTCCATTATGAATTAGTTAATCAATACGTGGCAGATCCTCTTATAAAAAGAAGAGGTCTGGGATGTTATAACTTAGAGCAATTTATTTGTTGGCAAAGACAATTATTGTTGATCTTACTCTATTACGTCAAATATGCAGTGTAAAACAAATACCAAATAAATGGATTATTAAATCTTGATATCTTAAAGAAAAACTTCCATTACTCAAAGAATCCGCATCAAATTACGAAATTATGATAATATTAAAAAGAAATAAGTTTGAAAAGCAAATCAAAGCAATCTTCTTATTGGGAAAGCAAATAGAACTTATTACGAACTAAAGATAGTTCCTTCTAATTGAAACAAATGCTGCAATGTTGACAAATCCGACGAAGAATTCATCATCCTCTTTCACTTTTCCTGTTTAAAAAAAATTGTAGCATCTTTAAGAAAATTCCATTATCAACTATGAAGAATAAAACCTTATAAAAAAAGGCATCATACCATTTTTATTTTCTTCGAAGTGGAGTGAACAAAGCTGGGAGTTTCAGAATGATTTGATAGATCAACCATATTCTAAGTAGAAGAAGAAATAATTTAGGAGAATGAATACCTTAAACAGGTAATTAACAACATTAATATGTCCTCTGTTTACCTCAGAAGAACTTGATACATCAAACCATCCATTGTAGCATCAGAAGGAGAAGAGATTGAATAATATTTATCAAAACAGTCAATGACCTTATAGATTTGGCTTTCCAACTTCACATTGTCGTCAGTTATCTGAATGACAAATATAACTTCCTTTCCAGAAATGTCTTTGATTTTCTTGGGATAGCCATCTTCAGTCTACACATTAATTTTATTTTAAGCATTGATAAACTATATTGAAACTGGAAAAATGTGTTAGGAATGTTAGTTTACTTAAACAGTCATTATGTTTACCTTAGGATTGTCCAGTATCATCTTGGTTGCAGTTTGGCCAACCATACGCTTCACAGGCTTGTCCATTAGTACAAAGTTAAAATCCTCGTTGGAATCACTAGCAAGATCAACAATCTTGTATCTGATTGGTTAGACGCAGAGAACATATATTAAACTCAGCATTAAAATAAATAACCTATGCATAATTATTTATTGTACAATACCTCTTCACAGGCACCGGCATAATATAACTACATTTGAAACATTTTTACCTTCCTTCATACTTGTACGCATCTTCCTCACATTTTATGCAGCTTAAATACCACCAGTTTTCGGATTCTTCTACAACGGATATTTTGACGGAGCACATAAATGTTTTCTGCGTAATTCTCAGCATATCACTTACTTTAGTAATTATAGATTCTAACTTAGAAAAAAAGTAAAGTAAAACTAAAAACATAATTTTATCACCTCCAAGTCATCAGAATTAGTCTTATGGCTGAGCTGTTGCACTGTTATAGTTTCAATAACATGAACTTGTGAACTTGAAATGGAAGAACCTTGTGTGTTGGGAGCTGGTTTGTAACCTTCTTCCTGTAGCCTTAGATCATTGAGAACATGTTAACTTATTAGTAAAGAACATTTGATAAAAATTGGTAAATGTTTCAATATAATGTAAGCGGATAGATAGTCATAAATATATACCTGATCTTCATTTCATTAACAAAATCATTTTCTAAATTGAAGTAGATCTTTGACGAAGGAAGTGTACTAATTTGGACTGAACTTGTAGAATTTTCTGATTAAAGGTTAAATAGTCCTTGACAAAATGATTCAGCTAGATTAATTATATTAGAGCAATGATTTTGAAAAGGTTACTCTTATATATTTTAAGTTTGGAGCTTGTGACGATTGCAATGATAATGTGATCCTTTTTAGCCTTCTCATAATTCTTATTGGTCTCCACAGCAAGTTGTCCCCAAACACTAACCTTGTGGGAGTACCTAAGATGGAATATATCTATAAGTAGAATCTTCTTCAATTTAAATGCAAGATTTGAATGAGATTTACTATTTAGAGTGATAACTAACCTTCCATCAGTAATTCAAAATTTCACAATATCTCTCTTTCCAAATATGGTATCTATCAATATCACAGGCTCAAAATCCTCCACTACACCAATGATATCTGCATAAATGTAAAAAATGGTAGCACAAATATAAGAACAGCACAAAAAAAATATACTATGCAAGAAATCTTAGTATTATGACCTATAGCAAATTCTGGGCTTTCAGCATTTTCATATGCGGAAGCAATACTAAACAGTTCACCAAGGTCAACAAATTCAAATTTGTGTCTCGGTATAATAAAGTCATCGCCTATTAACTTCTGAACTGACGTAGAATTAGAAAATTTTATAAGATATTTCGAGGTGGTAGGCTTCATTGTTCCATTTGCCTCTCTTGTATAGAAATTGGTTATAACGTAAACATCTCCTTCAACAATATTTTGGCCAACAGATCTCCAATTATCAGCATATACAAAAGCATGCATATGAAAGTCCTATAATAAATAAATTTCTTTAGATTTCTACTTAAACTAATGTATAATGGCAACATATAAACAATTAGTGAAAATTTTAAAAACTAACATCATCATTAAGCAAAAGCAAGTTGTATCCTTTCAGAGCATCTTTTCCTTCTTTGGATGCAGAAGTGGATGACCACATTCTGGTTATACGAACCTTGATCTTCCATGTAGTACGTGACGACGCGGGTTGGCCACCTCGTGCAATGTGTCAGTAGCAAGGCAGTAGACACGGGCGGTCAATCTTGCTTAATCAATAGAGGACAGACTGTCATACATCTTTTCTTCAAATATACAGAAAAGACTGTCAAATAATGAGATGTAAAATATATATATATATATATATATCAAATAGCATGTTTAACAAAGATCAAACGTTAGAACATGGAAATCTTATAGAATAAACAACAAAACTCGAAGAAAAATTACCTGAAAGAAAGCTATTTAAATTGAAGTGTTGTATATGCCAATGATAATAGCTGCTCATATATTTATAATTAGGTTCTTATAAATCAAAACCATAAAAATCCGCTATGTGATATATATAATAGAAATGATAATTGATTGCAGTTGATATTTACAATCAATTTACATCCAAATGACAGATATTTTGTAATTTCATTATTACAAATAGATTATCAAGTAGCATATGATAAGTATGATGTTAATGATAATTGATTTTTTTAAACTAATAATAAGAACACATATGAAAGGAATAATATTTTTTTACATATTGATTCTATAATATATTCATATGAATCATGGTACATATTGATATGTCAGTTACCATACTTAAATTTTTGTAGTACCATAAATTTTATATGTCCAAGAAACAGAACTTATTAATGTCCAATCTACAAACTGATTATTATATATTATATATAAAATGGAGTTAGAAATTATTTTAGAATTCACTGTTCAGTGGCCATATTTTTTATTAAGATATATAATTATGATAATTATAAGTAGGTATTATTTGGACCAATTTTTTTATAAAATATCATTACATTTCATATTGTGTGAACTAATGAAGATTCCAAGAATCCTGATTACATTCAAATTATACAAAATTAAATTGCAGGAATATTGGGTGATGTAAATTTTAATTTATAAGTATTTATTTTAAAAATATATCCTTTAGTTTTTCTTTTTTATCCAGCCTACTATATATATATATATATGTGTGTGTGTGTGTGTTTGTGTGTGTGTAAATAGTAGATTTTAAAATATGCGAAATGAAAAAAAAATTCTGCAATTTTTACAATTTCATTACATTAACATTAATATATGTTAATGTTTTTGCAACATTTATAAAATAACGAATTTTTTGTGAAATCAAATAGCCAGTTTTTGCCGATTAGTTCAATCTTTATCCTCGAATTAATAAATGTTCTACAAACGTGGGAAAACATTAAATTTTTAATTATGATAATATCACACAAATTATTGTTATACGCCTAAAAAGTGGTGAATTTCACATAAATTATTCTTAAACACTAAATAGTGAATTAATTTTAGGTTATTAAAAATAAAACATTCAAACAAATGCATACTGAAATAGTAGTTATTTACATGTCCGCCTAAATACGACTTTATTATTAAAGATATATCATAAATTAAATTTTGAACAATGCATTTTATTACATAAATCTTAATTACCTTTCAATTTTGTATGCCATTTACTATTTTCTTAATAAATTCACCATGGATAAACCATTGCCATTTTTTATAAAATGTATTGTACATAAAATTTAGGCTTTTTATAAATTGATTAATATAAAATCATCAACATCTTCTTTAAAAACACATCACAGAATACAAATATCATGATTGTTCAAATTAGCAAAAATAAATATAAATGAAAACTACCATTTGGGCGGATAAAAATTGGGTAATTATTTAGTTATATATTATTAAATCTATATATATACATTTCACAACAGTTACTTCTATCTGCATATATGTTTTCCTTACATACATTATATCACAGTACAATTTACATAAACTGAAACAAACTATATACATGAAATTTATATAAGATCAAAGATTTTTTATGCTTGAACAACCTGACCATCGATTGCTGGTTCGGGATCATCACCCTCAATGTCTTGAAATCTAGCTTGGTCTTGCCCAATACCTAAATCTATGTTTAGGAAATTCTGTATATCTGTAACAGGCCTATAAAATGTTCGAAGGTCATGTGAATTCTGTTTGCCAAGTGTTGCCAAATGACACGCAACTGCATTCCTACGAGGGTGAACCAAATTAAGTTCATAACGGATATTATTATC
The DNA here is from genome assembly GCF_009905375.1 of Apium graveolens. Classification (NCBI taxonomy): domain Eukaryota; kingdom Viridiplantae; phylum Streptophyta; class Magnoliopsida; order Apiales; family Apiaceae; genus Apium; species Apium graveolens. The sequence goes on along the minus strand of NC_133651.1, from coordinate 216,082,044 downwards.
ATTAAGCCTTGACAGAATAAGTCTGAATGTATGTCTAATATGTGGTGTAATTCCTTCTTCTTTGTGATACTTGCATTCACGATATGCGGTTTCGATGATAACACGCTCGTATGAATCCTGGAATACACAGCGCATGCCTAGTACAATAGCCCATAACTGTAAATTCAGATTTGTAAGGCCTGGAATTGTGCCGTAAGTCAGTCTGAGGAGATGACCTCCTGCATCTCTTACAACAACACCAATACCATTTCTATTATGGCCTTCTGGAACATTTTGAATAAATTCATTATGCACATTGATCTTCACCCAACCATTAGGAGGAAATTGCCATACACGCTCAACATGTTCCATTATACTTAGATGTATAAAACAGTTGTTGACTATATATGATTACAAAATAAAGCTATCACAAATGGTAAAAAGATTTCTGGAATTTATAAATAAACAAAAGAGTTGAACAAATGTGTTTTTTGCAAAAAGTTGTAGAGATGTGTCTTTTGCAAAAAGGTGTAGAAAATAAATAAAAGAGTATTGAAGAGATGTGTCTTTTGTAAAAAGTTATAGAGATGTGTCTTTTGTAAAAAATTGTAAACTTTTAAATCACTAAAACTATTGGAATAGTTTAGACTGCAAGGTTGTATAAAGATTTTAGCCAAGATATTATTATACATATAAAATGTTATATCAAATTAAAATTAACAGTGATAGTAAAATCACAAATAATCAGATTACCGTTAGCTTTTATCATTAAAAGGAACACAATGTTGGATCGAAAATTCCAGGAAATCTCCGCTAAGAAATAGTTTATCAAATTTATTAGATGAAAAAAAAAACTTAAATAAAAATACGATAAAAAACAAAACATGTAGTATTTGAAGACGAACTTCAAAAAAATCCATGAGTGTAATTGAAAATCGCCATTTGGTTGCTCTTCTGTTCCTGTAATTGTGCCATATTCATTTTTCCTGTAAAATACAAAGATCAATTAAGCATTTCAATAAACCATTTACAAATTTTAATTGTTTATTGAAAATAAAAGACATTAGTTTGTACACTTACAGGTCAATTGTTAGAAGAAGAGCTAATTGTATCTGCATTATTAGTTGATGATAAACACCCAGAATCAGAATATACATCAGGTGCGGTAAAAAATTTGCTCTTGATCTGAATATTTCCATCATTGATCTCTATTTTGAGAGTAACCTATTTTCCAACAATCTTTCTTATGCATTCTGGATATAGAATATAAGTTTCACACTACAACTCCAAAAACAATTAAATCCATCACTACACAGAATTATTTAATCTACTATTAATCTAATACTTAACAACTACTTATATAAAAATTAAAAAAAACACACCAGTTTGTACTCATAAAGAAGTTCAGTGGCTGTCTTATACAATAAACGTTGGGCTGCACGATTCATGAGGATGAAGTTTTATGCCGCTGATTCAACCTCTATTACTACTATAATCCTATACCTACAAACAATGATATAACACTTGTCATATCTATGTAATTAATATGTAATTTATAGGACTTAAAAAAATATGGGCATAGTAAAAAATTAAACACTTTATCTTGTCAGGAAGCTCAATCTCTTCATTGTCGCAATTTGCATAGCTGTTATACCACCAGTTTGCAATCTCTTCCACATCTGTAATCTTCACAGCACATAGGAAAGTTTTCTGCATCGTTCAAATATCAGGATTAAAATATGATAATATATCTTCTACATTCTTTGGTGCCTATTTTAAATAAATGATAAAAAAGCAAAACCTTGACATCATCAATATTTGTCTTTAACCCTAGTTCATGCAATGTGACAAATTGTAACTCAGGAGTTGGGTTCGCAATTACTGGTTCAATTTAGATCAGTGGAACATGACTCACAAATTCAGTTGTATGTCTAACATTCTGGTGAGGAATGTAGCCTTCATTCTCAAGTCTACAGTGAATGCACTAACTTCAGTTCTTTGTGATCATACAAATAATTATGAGCATCTGGTTAATGAGCAGTGCTAAAAAAACTTTGGAAACTCTACATGACATGAAATATGACTCAGTTATTACATTCAAGCAACTTCAAACCTTAGTATAATTAATCTGTTTTTATGTAAGAAGGTCGGTATATTTCATTGCATGGTACAAAGAAAACTATACCTTTGGCGCATTGAGTGAACTAAATCGTTATCCAGATTGAAATACACTTTTGATGATGGTAGCGTACTGAAGTAGATAGTGTCTGCAAAGACAATTTTTAAAATATATATATAGTACACCATTGTATATTGGTAATTTCATAAACAATGGACAGGTATATCGTGTTTGACGTTTTTTTGAGATCATAGAACTTACTCCTGAAAATCTTCATCTTAGTACTTGTTATAATTGTTATAATTGGTTCCTCCATAACTTGGCTATACAATCTGTCAATATCTTTCGCCATATCAGCCCAAACACTAACCATATATGAATATATGTATTAAATCCGATGTAAACAATCATACTTTAACCCACTATTATCCCAGATAGAGAATTAGGATATTCACATATTTTTAACCTACCTCCCATCAGTGATTCTGAACTTGACAATATCTTTGTCACCATAGATTATTTTGATTGACTTTACTCTTTCAAAATCCTCAACACCAATGATATCTACCAAAATTAATTTAAATTTTAGTACATATACAGTTAATTACAATAGAATTAATACATATCAATTAAATTTAGAAAATATAAATGAGATAGCTTTATTGACATGTTGAGAAAGGTGGAGCCAAATTATCTCCATGTCAACACAAAACAAATTGTTCATGTCACCTATCTCAAACTTGTGAAGAGGTATCATGAAATCATCGACATCAATTTTCTCAAAGGTTGTGAGTTGTGAAAACTGTATCATAATTCTTGAATGTGTAGGCCTTAAAGATCCAAGAGCTTCCCGTACATGAAAATTCGATATAACATACACGCCTCCTTCAACTAAAATACTGGAAATTGCTTTCCAGTCCTTAGCATACACGAATGATGGTACATGACTGTCCTGTTAAGAAAATATCGAAATACTCATGAGCATCATTGGTTGTTAATAACAATAATATGCGGATGTCCGACTATACATTTATATAAAACTTACATAAGCATCAAACAATATAAGATTGTATGCCTTCAACGTATCAGTTGATGATAGTGACGGCCACATTCTCGTTACTCGTACTTTCACTCTCCAGGCAGTTGATGAAGTGTTAAGAGCAGATAATTGATGAAACATGTTTTGGCTATGGTTCAATAATTCCTATAAAATAATTAAAAATAATATATCTATAGCGATATTTTTATTAGTAAAAATCTGTTAAGGAAAATATTGTATGAGATATGTTTCATAATAGCGTTAATGATGGAGAGATTTGGTTTGACAGATCTTTGAGTTTATCAATCATATACAAAAATATTGTATAATATTTTCAAATCTAAATTTGTTTTACATTACATTTATATTGTCTATTATTGCAATCAATTACAATGTCCAAAATTTATATACCCTGACCTCTTAATATTTTTTTACCATTTTTGGCTCCATATGCTTGGCCTCTAAATAGCTTAATTTACTCTAAAAAATATAGTTTACATGATTATCGGTCTAAATACATAAAGTCGTGTAATTGGAATTCATTGCAATTTTTTCATAAAAATTGTAGGTGTTTTTTTATTAAAATAAATTTTTAAAATTTCTGTCTTTAGCTAACTCATTGTAAAAATAGAATTATGTGAAATACAATTTTCTTTGTGTTAATATAAGAAATATATGAAATATAAATAGACTCCTGAGCTGGATATATAAATATAATTTTCATTATGGTAAGAGGATATACACATGTAAATGATTATGATCAATAAAAATAGGATAAGATAACTGAAAAACATAATTTCTATATCACTCTACATTACATGGAATCAAAATACCAATTATGCTATATTGATACATGAAGATTATAAAACATTTCATCAAATACTACATTAGCAGTAAAATTACATGTCTTCCTGTTATCGCCTTCTATTAAAATATGCAACCCATCTGGAGAAGTGACTCTTGAAACGGCAACATACAGCTGTCCGTGAGAAAATGCAGGTCTTGGCAAGAAAAGCCCAACGGTTTGAAGTGATTGACCTTGGATTTTGTTTATTGTCATTGCGAAACATATTTGCAAAGGGAATTGAATTCTCTTGAAAACAAAAGGAAAGTGTGTAACAGTCGGTTCTATCTCGATCCTTGGTATTAGTAACCTTTGTGCCTGCATGGGATCCTATTAATAGTTGGCACTCCACACTGTTCTTCAAACTTTTTGTCAAAACCATTCGTGTAACATTACACAAACCCAATATCTGGTTAAGATTCCTCATCAACATGACTACAGCTCCTACCTTTAATTTCAAATCATGCTTCGGAATGGAAGGCATATTAATTGAATTGAGATACTCAATTGGGAAAGAAGATTCATAGTCATTATCATCATTTCCCGTCTCAGTATCAATAGAATCTTGGCTAAGGTAAGAATGCGTGATACCTGGAATTAGATTTAAAACATGAGAATTTACTTCATCAACAATTGCATTTATCGACGTGAGGATGGCTCTTTCCTTGAGATATGATTCAGTAGTGTAGTTTTTCGTAAAATATGGATATGTGACATCAACAATATCTTTCACTGCATTGGTTTTCTTTTCCACCAAATATATCCTAGGAATGATGATTTCTGGATCCTTATAAATGTTATCTGGATGTATATTCCGCACCTTGCTGTCGCCAACATCAAGAACCCATTTTGCAAATTCTGTAATTTTCTGGTTCTCTTCAGCATTCATACTGCATCCTAGATGCATATTCTGGTGGAGCACAAAAACTTTGCAATGGTTCCAGAGGCTTGACTGGCTAACAGAAGATTGCACAACTTCTGTTCTAGAAGCCTTTAGAATAACAGGCAAGATTTGCCGAAAATCGCCTCAAAAACAACCGTTATTCCGCCAAATGGAATATTCTTATTTCTAGGATGAACTGATGCCATTATATCTCGAAAGCAGCGATCAACAGATTCAAAAGCATGGCGATGTTGTATTGGAGCTTCGTCCCATATGACTAAACTGGTATTCTTTATTAATTCAGCAATGTCAGATCCGTGCTTAATACCTGCCACAGAGTATCGATCCAATTTTAGCGGGATGTGAAATCGAGAGTGAGATGTTCTACCACCCGGAAGAAGTGTTGCAGCTATGCCGGATGATGCTACTGGAAGTACTATTTTGCCTTCACTGCGCAAACGACAGCATAATGTTTTCCATAGAAATGTCTTTCCACATCCGCCACTTCCTTTTCCTTTATTGACAACTTCTAATACTGAATTGTACACCTGTAGTTGCTCACTATTTAAACTCTGAAAGTTTTTGTAATGCTCTTCAAATTGTTGATTCTTGTCATATCCAGTCTCCTCCTCAATTAGCCGGTTAGTCGTACTATGCATGTAGATATCTTCTGGATATGACATATTTGGAAAATCTTTTAGAGACTTGCCAACACCATTTAACAGCTTTTCTACCTCTGTCATGTTATCATCAAATACTCCAGTTAACATGCATATGTTGAAGTTAATTATTTTGGAAAAACATGGAGATAAACTATATGTGAATAATTATATTTAAAAAGTACCTGCAAGTGTATAGTTCTCCTGCGTCGGAAAGTTTGAGCACCACATTACCGGACTTCTTCCGTTTGTTGTATAAAATGTCACCAGATAAAAAATTCCAGTTATCGGTCCATAATTTAAGAGGATCTGCTACTGGACAGTTGGTCAATATATGAACAAACATTGAACGAAGCTGAAAAGGCATGCCAGATTCCGCATTTTCTCGAAGTGCAGAGTGTCATTGATTGTCATCCTTAAGGAGACCAAGTACCTCACATGCTTCTTTATATGTGTTATATGTTCGACCATTAATAGTTCTCAAATCACGAAAAGAAGTTACACCTTTATTGCGCAAAAGAAGCATTCTAAAAAAAAATGTATCTCCTTGTGATGCATGAACTTCTGTTAACCTTTCGATGACAATTCCTCTTTCACATTGTTTCCACTTAGAATGCCCAGGTAGCCAAGAAAAACCTCGTGGGAACTCCTGGTAAGTGTAATCCCGAGCACCGGGAATAGTTTTATTGGCCACAAACCATGCTTCTAACTTACTTTTCCTGTTTGATGCCTTAGTTGCTACTTCTTCCAAAGTGTCATTAACATTGAAGGTAACATTTCTGCCTCCTTCTACATGGATGGGCAAACGCTCAACGGAAGGATAACAATAACGAATATCCTAATAATCTCCTGGCAGCTTTGGATGCACAAACGTAAAGACCATCCAGAAAATGTCTCACCTCATCAATAGTTTTAACCTTTTCTGAATTTAAAGGCAATCCTTTTTTCCTCCGTATCATCATTATTGTTGTGTCATGTCCCTTCAAATAATACTTGAATAGATATTTCAAAGAGCGATAATTGTTGCAGATTTCCAAGTTCATATGACACTGAAAGCGTGGTAACAGATCACGATTATAAGGTACAACAAATTGATTGTCCAGTTGATGTTTATTCTTCTCAACAGTCCTGTCCATCCTTCTCCTCCGATAAACTGGAAATCCAGTCATCAAAGAATGTGTGACCATTGTACCTATGTGTAAAATTGGTTTAAACACAAATATAATTAGGTCTCCTTTTATATTTACCATAATGATGATATTTTTTCCAAAAAAACATTGGATAATTCATTACAAATACATAAAAGTATGTCCAAATGGTTATGTATCATGTAATTGATTTGAATATACCTCTTTGGGAAATGACGACCGCATTTTCCATCCGACATACACGGAGAATACAAAAAATCCTGTCCACATGGCCCATGTATCATGTAATTTTTAACAGCATTGTACCCGGTCGGGTCAGTTTCCTTATGCGGGATTTCAACACACACCAAATCATCAATCTACTTTATCGTATTGGGACGATCATCAGGATGTAGCCAAATTAACATATGAGTGTGAGGTAATCCTCTTTTCTGGAACTCAATCACATACATAATTGTTACAAAAAAATTAATACATTAGTACAGAATATAGTGTAAGATCAATTATTATAGGTTGTTTTGTAAAAGCGTTAAAATACTCACGTTCGGTGCATCTTCCAAAGTAATTTTGATTTTTTATTAAATCAACCAATTGATCTAGCTTCATTTTAAAAACACGGGCAACCACATCTGGAGCATCTGCAACATTAACGTCCGTCATATGTTGGAGTATACTCTGAATTTCTGGCCATTTAGTGTTGCAGGTCATTGTCAAGAAGAATGATGGATGACCAATACTACGACATATAGAAAGAGAGTCCTTAAAATACTGGGACATATATCTCCGAGAACATGTGAATGTAGCAGGTAAAATTACATTATTCCCTTGCCATGTTGTATCAGAATCACCTTTTCTCAAGGAGTCCAATATTGAATTGTATAGATCAGATTGAATAGTTTTTTGATTCTGTTTAATCCATTCCAGGCGGTACTGTTCAACTGCGGTGAATGCATCAACAATATATTATTGCCATAAACGACCACTCAAGCGAAGAGTTAATCCTACAGAATAAATTTTAAAATCTTATTAATACCAATCTACAATCTGTATATAGATATCATCAATTTACATTCCTATATGACAGTATAATAAAATTGACAGTTTTTTTTAACGTTTATAACAGTAATGTAGTACCTTCAGTTAGTCTGATCATGAGTTTGTAGGCATAATATTCCCCCATTGAAACATAACATCTCTGTTTTGATTCCTCTCCATCATCATCACCTTCAATAACTTTGGGAGGTGGACCACCATTTTTTCCCATTAATGGAATTTTCAATTGGAATCCTTCATCACCATAAGGGAAAAGTAAAGGATACTGTAAAGGCATGAAATGGGCATTGGTCTCGAAAATCCTCTGAAGCTGTTTAGTTTTTATCTGAACAACAATATCTCGGGTTCCGCATGAGTCTTCTAGGTCACCAACAATCAAAGCACCAACCTCGTTAGAAGGTCCAACATTATTAGATCTACCATTCGCTGCTTTACATGAAATTAATTCCAACTCAACTTCCTTAGGTTCATTGTTTTTGAACCGGTCTCTAGCCATATGAAAGCTATTAACCAATCAATTATTCTCATCAAGCATCAAAAGAAGACCTTTTACAATGTTTGAATATGTAGAATTGCTACCAGGAACCGCTCGCTTTCTATTTTCGATTTCATTCTCAGTATCATATATGTACAACTGACAAAACTTTGGAGATTCACCAGGCGTCGGGCATATGCTTCCAATTAAATGATAATTTTGACCACAGAGCTTGAAAATGTAAGGAGATCCTCCTCTATTTATACTATTGTCAATTTTACCTCCAATTGATGTAAAAGCAAACAGTGAGTTGTATATCCGGATCTTTATTTTATAATGCTGAGTTTTCTTTCCACCAGATAACAATTTAGCTAAAAAAGGAGGAGTAGGTTTCTCCGGTGGTAACTGGACCTACCCATTCCGACAACAAACAGAAAAAGTTGGTGACACATGCTTGTTTGATTTGTTATTCCAATTATTATTCCACATAATTGCTTTACAGTATGGACAAAGTTTATCTGGCTTTCCAAGATCCATATATCCTTGTCGTAGGTCTGTCAAAGATGATTAAAAAACACAATATAAAGGAATCAATATATTACATTCAATGCAGTTACAAAATCAGTTTACCATAATACCATTAGTGTGAAGATCAAATTCTTCGTTAGAATCATATCCACCGAATTCCATTGAAATTTCTGTTTTTTATTAATGGTAATGATCAGATATATGAAATTTAATTAAATTGATAACGGTATCAATGCATCACATTTGTTAGATGTTTACCTTGTTGGATATATTTGAGATGTCATGTCTAATATGTTCCATGTTTAGTTTTCAGATCTTAACTACAGGAAATATCAGTTCTTACTGAAATCAGGACTTACTGGAAGTCAGGACTTAAGGATATCAGGACTTAGATTATCAGAAGATAATATCAGAAGATGGATATCAGAACTTAAGTACTGGAGGACTGATAGTTAAGGAAGAAAGTTGATTTATAGGAAAGAAGATCGAAACTAATACGGAATAAGATATGCATGGAAAGAGTTCAAGGACTAGAAGAATTATATAAGATATCTGGTTGATATATTTTAGGAGACAGAATTATATTCCATATCAACTAGAAGTTATCTTGTAACTGTGTGTCTATATAAACACAGACATAGGTTTACTCTATAAGAGTTACTATCATCGAGAAGATCATATATTGTAACCTAGCAGCTCTCATGATATTTGTTCATCACTGAGAGAGAACAGTTCCATTGTAACAGAGTTTGTTATATCGAATACATCTGTTTTCTGTTACTTGTTCTTTAAATCGATTTGATTGTATTCTACACTGTATTCAACCCCCTTCTACAGTATTGTGTGACCTAACAAGTGGTATCAGAGCCTATCTATTAACACACATACAGTAAAGATCCAAAACAATCATGTCTGAAGAAGCAGAAAATCCAACCAAGCCCGCTAAAACTGAAGAAATTCCAAAGACTCAAACCCATAGTCGATATGAGACTATCAGGGTTCCCATGCTGAGACCGTCTGAGTATCCCATATGGAAAGTGAAGATGGCTATGTTTCTGGAAGCTACAGATCCAGAATACCTTGAAAGAATTTATGAAGGACCGCATAAGCCAACCAAGCTCTCTGTTGTAGTTGCAGATCAGCCAGCAAAGACCATACCAAAGGAGAAAAGTGATTACACAGCTGAAGATATCTCATCTATTTCCAAGGATGCAAAGGTAAGGCATTTGCTGCATAGTGCCATTGATAATGTCATGTCAAATAGGGTAATTCAATGCAAGACTGCAAAGGAGATATGGGATGCTTTGGAGACAAGGTGTCAGGGAACTGATGCAATCAAGAAAAATAGGAGGACTATACTCACTTAAGAGTATGAGCACTTTGACTCGAAAAGTGATGAGTCATTAACTGACTTATATGACAAGTTTGTAAAACTCTTGAATGATCTGTCACTGGTGGACAAGGAATATGACATTGAAGATTCAAATCTAAAATTCCTTGTAGCTCTTCCTGAAAGTTGGGATTTGAAAGCTACTATTATAAGAGATAACTATGCTCTTGATGAAACTACTCTCGATGAAATATATGGAATGCTCAAGACTTATGAACTTTAGATGGATCAAAGAAGCAAGAGACATGGGAGAAAGTCAAGAATAGTTGCTCTTAATGCTGAGGAGGAATCCCCCAAAGTGGCTGTCTCAAAGAAAGGAAAAGGAAAGGCTCTCATCATAAACTCTGATTCAGAATCATCAAGTTCTGATGATGATGATTCAGAAACTGAAAGTCTACCTGAAGTAAATTCTGATGAAGAGATGATGAAGCTGTATGCTCTTATGGTGAAGGGTATCATAAAGATAGCCTACAGAAAATTCATAAGAGGAAAGAAGTTTTCCAGGAAAGGTAGAAGTTCTGATAAGAAGGGCTTCAGAAAATCTGAAGGCAAATGAGGAAAGTCTGACAGAGGAGATTACTCAAATGTCAAATGCTACAACTGTGGTGAGAAAGGCCACATATCTCCTGACTGCAAGAAAGGAAAGAGTGACAAAGGCAAGGCACTTATCACAAAGAAGAAAAACTAGACAGACACCTCAGATTCTGAAGATGAGGAGAACTATGCCTTGATGGCAAATGCTGATAGCAGTTCTGATGCTGCTGAGTTAAAGGTACCTCAAACAACTTATGCCTTTCATACTGATGATATTACTGAGTTAAGATTATATCTCAAAACCATGTTTATTAGCTATAGAGATCAAACTTTAACATGTGAAAGATTAACTTCTGAAAATCTTGCTTTTAAAAAGAGGAATGATTATTTAAAAAAAGAGTTAGTTATGTTCCATCAAACTCAGAAGGATAGAGATGATGATTTCTATGTGAGAGATGAAGTGCTAAAAATGAATAAATCTCTAAAAACTGAGTTAAAAAAGGAGAGAGAGATTATCAGGACTTGGACTAACTCTGGCAGAACAACTCAGAATATACTAAGTAGTGAGAATTAGAAAGAGGGCTTAGGTTATAGAGATGAGAAAAGTGAAAAAGGAACTAAACAAGTTAAGCCAATTATTGTTAAACAGACTACTAAGCCAAAGGTAAATCCTGTTAAATTTGTAGCTAAAAATGTAAAGTCTGATTCTGAAAAGATGAAAGATATTGAGACAGAAGTGATAGCAGAGTCAACTTCTGACAAATTAGAACAGGATAAACCAACTGAAGTTAACATAAGCTTAATGATAAAGAAGCAGCTTAAACATAAGCTGAAAGAGATTACCAGTGTAAACAAGGTAAAGGAAGCTAGGAAAAATAGGAATGGAAAGGAAGGTGTGAATAAAAGCAACAATTATATGTCTGTTCCTAATGCTCCTAGAAAGAAATGCTATAACTGTGGAAATTCTAACCATCTGGCTTCTTTTTGCAGGAAGAATAAGAATATAAACTCCTTACCTTCTAAGTCAAGAGTTAAGAGTCAATCTGTTAGGTTTAAGCCACAAAATCCTTGTTTTCATTGTGGTAGTGTGTGGCATTCCATTCATACTTGTAAGGAATATCATAGTTTGTACTATGATTATTATCAGATAAAACCTTCTTTGAAGAAAGTTACTTTAATTCCTTCTAGTGTAAAGTATGATGGAAAGTCTGATAATGTTAATACTAATAAGAAAATTGTTAGCATAAACTCTGATGTTAAATCCGCTGCAAATGTTAACACACATAAAAAGGCCAAAGTATCCAAGCAAGTCTGGGTCCTTAAAACTAACCTTTAGTGGTCTTTGTGATTGTAGGGCAACAGGAAGAACATCCTAGTTCTGGACAGTGGATGTTCAGGACATATGACTGGAAATAAAGCCCTGCTATCAGACTTTGTGGAGAAAGCTGGCCCAGGAGTTTCTTATGGAGATGGCAACATTGGGAAAACTCTGGGATATGGCAAGATCAATCTTGGGAATGACATCATTGAATCAGTAGCTCTAGTCTCAGGACTTAAACACAATCTGTTGAGTATAAGTCAAATCTGTGACAGAGGTTATCATGTGGATTTCTTTGCAGAATACTGTGAAGTTATAAGTAATTCAACAGGCAAAGTGGTTCTGAAAGGATACAGGCATGGTAACATTTATGAAGCCAGACTTTCAACAAATACTGATGGTTCTGCAATATGTCTGTTGAGTAGAGCATCAATTGAAGAAAGCTAGAATTGGCACAAGAAACTCTCTTATTTAAATTTCAACAATATAAATGAGCTTGTAAAGAAAGATCTTGTGAGAGGACTGCCAAAAACAGTATTTGCTCCTGATGGCCTTTGTGATTCATGTCAGAAGGCAAAACAAAGAAAATCTTCTTTCAAGAGCAAAACTGAGTCATAAATTCTTGAGCCTTATCACCTACTGCATGTTGATCTATTTGGTCCAGTCAATGTCATGTCTATCGCAAAGAAGAAATATGCTATGGTTATAGTGGATGAGTTCACAAGGTACACATGGTTGTACTTCTTGCACAAGAAGACTAAAACTGCATCTACCCTAACTGATCATGTCAGACAGCTGGATAAATTGATCAAAGATTCTGTTAAAATTATAAGGAGTGATAATGGCACTGAGTTCAAGAATTCATTCATGGAAGAGTTCTGCAAATATCATGGAATTAAACGGGAATTTTCTACACCTGGAACTCCACAGCAAAATGGAGTTGTAGAAAGAAAGAACAGGACTCTCATTGAAGCTGCACGAACAATGCTTGATGAAGCAAAGCTTCCAACCTATTTTTGGGCTGAAGCTGTGTAGACTGCTTGTTTTAAACAAAATGCAACACTCATAAACAAGCATGGAAAAAAACCATATGAAATGGTGAAGAAGAAGAAGCCAAATCTGAAATACTTTCATGTATTTGGTTGCAAGTGTTTTGTTCTTAAGACTCATCCTGAACAGCTTTCCAAATTTGATCTAAAAGCTGATGAAGGAATTTTTGTTGGATATCCACTTTACACAAAAGCCTTCAGAGTCTACAATTTGAGAACAAGAGTTGTCTTGGAATCTATCAATGTCTCTTTTGATGATAAGAAGATTACTGGACTTGAAGATTTTGATGATCATGATCAACTGAGATTTGAGAATGAAGATTTAAATACTGATTCTGAAAATTCTGATCCTGTAAGTTCTGATGTCATTAAAACTGTGGAAACAACTCCAAAGGAAAATGCACCTGTTCAGGGGGAGCAAGCTAAAGATCCTACCACATCTCAAGACTCTTGAGAAGCATCAGAACCTGTCACTGGCTCTTCAAGTTCTGATTCATCTAATTCTGATGAGCCAAATTCTGATAATTCTGGAAGCTCTGATTTTTCAACTCCTGAAAAATCAAATTCAATTTCTGAAGTCTCAGAGAGCATAACTACAGGGGGAGAATCATAAAATGCTGATGGAGACAGCATGGATCATGGGGGAGGATCCAGTTCTAGAGGTCAACTTTCATCTGCAAGGAAGTGGATTAAAGCACATACACCTGATTTAATCATTGGAGATCCTGAAGCAGGTGTCAGAACTAGAACTGCAACTTCAAATAGATGTCTCTATTATTCTTTTCTATCTCAGACTGAACCAAAGAAAGTGGAAGAAGCTCTTCAAGATGCTGATTGGGTGCAAGCAATGCAGGAAGAATTAAATGAATTTGAAAGAAATAAAGTCTGGACCCTAGTGCCAAGACCAAAGAATAGATCAGTTGTTGGTACAAAATGGGTGTTCAGAAATAAAACTGACAGTGACGGCATAATTACAAGGAATAAAGCAAGACTGATTGCTAAAGGTTACTCTTAGCAGGAGGGTATTGATTATGATGAAACATTTGCACCAGTTGCAAGATTAGAAGCCATAAGGATCTTTTTGGCTTATGTTGCTCACAAGAAGTTTAAAGTCTTTCAAATGGATGTAAAAAGTGCTTTTCTCAATGGAGAATTGGAAGAAGAGGTATATGTTGAACAACCTCCAGGCTTTGTAGATCCTAAATTTCCCAATCATGTCTACATGCTTGACAAAGCACTTTATGTCCCTAAGCAAGCTCCAAGAGTATGGTATGAGACTTTAGCTCAATTCCTTCTGGAAAGTGGATTTCACATAGGCACAATTGACAAGACTTTATTCTACCTCAACCATGGAAATGACTTACTTTTGGTACAGATATATGTTGATGATATCATATTTGGTTCTACTAATTCCAAACTGTGTGAGAAGTTTGCAAAGCTAATGCAGTCAAGATATCAAATGAGTATGATGGGAGAACTCAGCTATTTTCTGGGCCTTCAAGTCAAGCAAACTGAAGAAGGCACTTTTATCAGTCAATCCAAGTATACCAGAAATTTACTGAAGAAATTTGGAATGCAAGATTGTTCAACTGCATCCACTCCCATGACCACTGCAACCGAGTTAGATAAGGATACTGGTAAATCAGTAGATATTACTAACTATAGAGGTATGATTGGCTAATTACTCTATCTAACTGCAAGTAGACCTGATATCATGTATGCTACCTGTCTTTGTGCAAGATTTCAGGCTGATCCAAGAGAACCTCACTTAATACCTGTGAAAAGAATTTTCAAGTACCTTAAGGGTACAGCTGATCTGGGATTGTGGTATCCTAGAGAATCAGATTTTAAGCTAATAGGTTACTCAGATGCAGATTTTGCAGGATGCAAAATAGACAGGAAAAGCACTAGTGGAAGCTGCCAATTTCTTGGAGGCAGACTGATTACTTGGTTTAGCAAGAAACAGAAGTCAATTTCCACATCAACTGCAGAAGCATAATATATTGCTGCAGGAAGTTATTGTGCACAGATTCTTTGGATGAAGAATCAGTACCTGGATTATGGGTTAGAATTTTCTAAAATCCCTATTTACTGTGATAATCAAAGTGCTATTGCTATGATAGGTAATCCAGTTCAACACTCAATGACAAAGCACATCAGCATAAGGTACCATTTCATAAGGGAACATATGGATGAAGGTACAGTGGAATTGCATTTTGTTCCAATAGATCAACAGCTAGCAGATATCTTCACAAAACCATTATGTGAAGCTACTTTTATAAGATTGGTAAATGAACTTTGAATGGTTTCAGGTTCTTTCTCTAAATCTGCTTAGTTTTTGTTCTCATGCATCAGACTTTATGATCAGTGTTTACATATTGTATTATCTATATGTAATATGTGCTTAATTTGAAAATTCATTAAATGCTGATTATTATCTGATGTGGATTTATATACTCTGATAAGCGTTTTAAATGTTGTGTGGCTATTCAATCCAATGAGGATAACTGTGCTAGATGCTAACCTAGTAGTCTTTAACATACTAGAAATCCCATGTTTGAATTAGTTGTTTATGTGGAAACTCATTAACACAAACAGATTCTGATATTGAGCTTAGTCAAGTTTACTTTGTGTATCTTATTACTAAGTCACAAACTAGATTCTTGTTTCTTATCTGTCAAATTCTGTTGTCAGTAAATCTTAAGAATGAACTAAGTGCTGATAAGCCTCACTTATCAAAAGAAAAGAAAAGAATAAAAGTCAGGTACTCCTTTGAGATGTAGAGTAAAAATATGAAAGGGAAGACCCAAGTGCATTGCTGGTATTAAGTAATATGCATTACAAAAGCAAAAAAAAATTTGGTGACTTTTCACACTCTATGATTACTGGAGAAATACTCTGATAACAGCATAAATTCTGATAAGCAGTCGTGACTCACTTACCCTGAGAAGCCACTGTAAAAAGGAATTTCAAAAGATGCATAAAATGAGCACAAACAGTTGAGGTGGACTCTTGCATAAATTTGTTCTATAGTAGACACCATGACTTATGACAGATTTTAAGCATTTTTCTTAGTTATGCCTTATTTCTAAGATGTACTGAAGTTGATCAGACTTTAATCTTTATCTGATATTTTGCTTAATGCACACACTTTCACTCCATATGAATGATGAAAATTACTGTGATGATTAAGTTGTTTTTGACAAACAGTTAAGTGTCATTTGCATAATTTCTGAGGACAAGTTCTGATGGAAGTTCTGATGATTAAACTCTGAAGAAAACAAGTCAGTATTTGTATGAAGAATCACAGAAAAAGATATTCACTATTTGAGTACAGAAGCCATGTTCTGATGACTGTTAAAATCTGATATGAGTTAAGTTCTGATATTAAATCCTGATGGAATTTTTGATGCTTACGTGACATTTTTCTTTACTTGACTTATTTATGGTAAAATCTGAAACAGTCATATTTAAATCAGCATAAATTTGGGTAAGTTAAAAATAGTCATAATCATTACGGGTTAGTGGTTAACGTGTTGGTTTTGAATAATTGCATGTGCACAATAATTGTTAATCATTTCTCGTGCCCATTAACTCTTGCTTTAGATCTTTTACTGACTGTTATTATTACACATCAGTCTAGGAAGTTGAGGGATCATTTTTTTTACTTGTAATTTTTAAAAACTCCTCGCGTCCCTTGGTATTCAATTGCCTATTTAAATGACTGATCATTCATCAGTAAAATCACATCTTTTCACTTCTCTCAAACAATGGCACATTTTAGTTGGTTTTACTGCTATGGCACAGAAACTGTGACCATTTTTCGAAATGGAATTCCGACTCTATATCATATCAACAGCATTTCATTCGACATCTGGAATCAACTTCCGGGCAATATTCAAAATGATCTGCTGTCTTTCCAAAGAGAAGTTCATCTTCGTATTCTTAAACAACAGGAGCAAATCATTCATCTTGTTGTTCTCTTTGTTGAAAATAGGAAGAAGAATTAATTGTCATCCATTCGTTTCTCTTCACCTTCAGCTTTGTCAGTCTTCTTAGACTAGGACTAAGGCTGTTGATGTTAAGAATCTTAGAATAGAACTATCTTGTAATTTTTGCATGTAATTGATAAATTTCATGAAATGTACTCATCTGATATATTAATGAAATTTCCTTTAATTGCAAGATTTTTTCTTTGTTTCTCAAATTATATAACTGTGCATGTTTTAATTGCAACTTGTTAATCTTTACTTCATCATTTTTTTAACTTTATCCTGTGATGAATGTTTTGATTTAATAATGGTCAATAATAAATTTTGATGATTTGAGGAAACAATTGAAGCACGAGTTCATGCATCTGAACCTGAGATAGTTGAAGCTGAGACTGTTACTTCTCAGAAAGAAATAGCAGCTCAAAGTTCTGATACTTTGAAAAGGAAATTTGTAAATTCTGATGCTGCTGAAGCAACTCCTTCATTGGCAAGGAGATTGAAGAAAATGAAGGTAAAGAGGTATTTGGCTAAGGCTATATCAGAAGATACTGAAGAAGCTGAGGAAGGGGATCAGGAATCTCTGATCTCATAAGAACCAATTATTATTGAAGCCCTTCCAGCTCAAGCCAAAGACACTGCTAATGACACAGTTGTTACCCCTCCTGTCTCTCTTATTAAAGCTACAGATGATGCTAAAGAACAAACTGATAATTCTGAAATAGATATTCATAATTTGAATATACCTAAAGTTCTTTATCTGGAAGCTCCATCTACATCAAAGACACCAACTCTGGAGATAAATTCTGCTGATCAGAATTTAGATGATGTAATTCCTGAATCTCTAGTTGCTTCACACACTGTTGAGCTATCAAAACAGAATGAGTCTTCCTCAAGTTCTGATAACAGTATTTCTGCTGAGACTCCAGTACCTATTCTGGGCAAGGAAGAATTGGTGAAGAAATTTGTTGAAAAGGAAGCACCTATTTCTTGGGAGGATACTCACAGAGGTGTTAAGTGGACCAAGAAGTGGAATGAATCAGATTTTATTCCATGTTCTAGAATTCTGACAGAGCATATTGCAAAAGCTGATGAGTTGCTCACAAATGCTGATTTCAAGACACAACTCAAGATCACAGCTCTGTCTACAAAACATCTTCAAGGTCTACATACTGCTACTCATGAAAAGGTTGATACACTCAGAGAACAAGCTGATAAGCTCGATCAGGTGCTCAAGATTGACAAAAACAGGTATATCAGACCTATTTCTGAAAACGTTGCAGCCATTGAGAAAACTCAAGAGAAGCAACAGGCCCAAATTGCCGAGGTTCTGGTTAATCAAGCTTCTCAGAACGCTCAATTGGATGAAATCCAATCTTCAGTTGAACTTCTTCTTTCTCTCTTACTTCCTGATGATGCCAAAAAGGGGGAGAAGGTAGTTAAGTCCAAATGCTCACCTACTCAACAACTGAAGAAAAAGGATGATAAAGGTGATGACCAGGGAAACTCTGAAAAGAGCAGAGGTCAAAGAAAAGTTTAAGGAGAATATTCTATTCAGAACAAGTCAAGTTATGATGCTGTGAATGCTCAAAGATTGAAATCAAGTGGTGATAAGCAAAGTCTGATGTCAAGTTCTGATATTCTGATTAAGTCAGGATCTGAAGACTTTCAGAAGTTCTTGCAAACTCTAAAGTTAAAAGGGAAGCAGACTACTGTTTATTACAAAGATCCTAAAATCCAGACACTTGATGAGGAGATAGCAAGAAGATTATTTCTGAAACACAATCCAGGAATGGATTTAGAAACTCTCAAGGAGGAAGAAGCTAGATTTGCTGCTGAGAAGACAAATCCTAAGTCTAAAGCTTCTGATGCAAAGAAACTTCCAAGGCCAAAGGAAAAGAGCATTGTGATCAAGGAAAAGTCAAATTCTGAAACTTCAAAGTTCAGAACTAGATCACAGACTGAGAGTAATCCCAAAAACAAAGGGCAAGGAAAAATTGATGAACCAACCAAGTCACTGGACTTGAAAACTTCTCAAGATCTGATGAAACCAGTGTGTAAAATGATTCAAGTATCTGATGATAATCTTGTTGAAGATGAAACTGTTCAAATTCTGAAAAGAAGAAAGATAAGTGAAGATTCTAAAATAACCTCTGACACTGCTCAAGTTGTTGTTCAGAATAAAAGACAAGAAGGTACAGAAGAAACAGCAAATTCTGATCAAGCTATCAAGACATCAACTGCTGACAATGCTCAAGTTGATTTGAATAAATTGACAATTGCTGATAAGAAGAAGCTGTTATGGAAGAAAGCTACTCCAGTTGAACCAAAATCCAATCTCATGATTAATCAACTTGCTACATTTGGGTTGAAAGCCAAGCAACCCAGAGATAGAGCTGGATTAGGTTCTGACGAAGAGAAGATTCAAATAGGAGTAGAGGTTACTCCAGGAGATCTTTTCATATTGACAGACAAACCATATAAACAAATCAAACAAAGGCACCTCGACAAGGTGTTGTCTGCTCAAGTTGTGATAGATGCTTATGATAAGGAGAATCTGAAAGAGAAATTAATCTTATTTCTCAATGATGGAAGGACTTATAGATTAGCTGATTCTGATGTATTAAAGAAGTCTATCAGAGAACTTCAACATATTCATTATCTTCTGGAAGTAAAATCTGATGTTACAAGAAGATGGTCAGAATATATTTTGAAGGCTATAAGAGATCTATTCAGAATCTCTGGTACAAAGACTTCTCAGTACAGTCCAATGATTACTGAAGGTGATGGAAGAGAAATTCCTATACTGAAGAATTCTGCTAAGGTGGAAGTTATTCTGAAAGGAAGATGCTTATGTTATAATGAAAACTCTTCACATCCTAAGGTTATCAGACTTGGTGATGGACTTGAAAGAACATCCATTCAAGCTCTCAGAACAGCCATTTATCAAATTGGTGACAGTAAAGAAGAAGAACTTGATGCAGGTCAAAGCACAGTTAGCTGAAGTTCTGAAGAAAGCTGAAGATAATCTGATAAATGATTTTGTTAAGAATCATTATGGATTCAGATTGATTCAGTGATGTTGGTAAAGCTGGATGTTTTGTAAGTTGTAATTTATAGACTTATTAAACTCTTATTACATTTGAACTTAAGTGTTTTTGACATCATCAAATCTATTAACTTGTATATTCTTGCATAATTTACAAGTTGGGGGAGATTGTTGGATATATTTGAGATGTCATGTCTAATATGTTTCATGTTTAGTTTTCAGATCTTAACTAACAGGAAATATCAGTTCTTACTGAAATCAGGACTTAAGGAAATATCAGTTCTATCAGAAGATGGATATTCATGTGAAAGTTCACAACAAACTGCGAGAACGAACTTGGAAGCGATTGCAAGACCAAGTCTTGGCTCAGCTCCCCATCCATGGCAAAACCAAGTTATCCAAGACGTTCAATCAAATTGATCATCTTAAGTACATGGTCATTCACAGATGATCCCTCAGACATCCTACAACCGAACAGCTCCTTCGATATCTCATATCGAGTTGTCCTCCCTGCCACATCATACAACTCTTGTAGATGCATGAGGATAGTGTGAGCATCCATATGCTCATGTTGCTTCTGTAGCTCAATGTTCGTGGAAGCTAGCATGATGCATTAAGCAACATTTGCATCATCTATCCACTTACGATACACAACATGTTCATCATTATGTGCATCACTAGCAGGTTCAGTAGGCTTAGGTGAGTCAATCACGTATTCCAGCTTCTCAATCCTGAGAACAATTCTCAAGTTTTGAAGCCAGTCAGCATAATTAGGACCAGTCAATTTGTGAGCATCTAGTATGCTCCTGAGTGATAGTGCAGAAGACATAACGTACAAAGTAAATCTGTAAATGATAAACACATAACAACACTTAGCAAATATTCGATTTCATTTCAAAACACTATATGAATCGGGTCTTTATTCATAAGTGGCTCCCACTAGTTTATCTAATTTATTCAACCCCCTACGTGAAAAATTAAGCATTCATAATGCTAGTGGGAATAGGGATCCTACATTCCATTACACAACCTCGGCTGTAGCATGAACCACCATGTAATGTTCAATAGGCAGACAACTCTTGTCAATTACATCTTATGTTATTCCCTAATCAAACTTAAGCCTCTTGAATAATTGAGTCTCGGCTGTGGCACGACAAACTCAATATTCTAAGTCAAGTCAAACCCAACATTCCATACAATTGAATCAGTCCCCAAAGGCCCACGGCTGTGGCACGTACCGACCTTTAGATTCTTATTCAATGTACACATCTCTATGTAATAGACAAGTATTTCTTATTTCGAAATCAAAGCCCTCGGCTGTAGCACGAACCGACAATGATTCAAAAATAAGAACTACTTTTCTATCATGTTGGAAGGCTATGACCGACACAAGCCCGTTGTGTCATTGGCCAATTACTACTTGATATTATTTAATTTTAGAGGGATTATATTACGTTACAATCATAATCATATTATAAAGAGATTCTTCCTTTTAAATTAAATATTTTAAATCAATAATCAATAATCAGATGATTCCCAGATCGGGTGGAGCATTGTCAAGAGGCGTCACTTAATAACCCTTTATTACAGATAGAAATCTGTTGTTGACAAAATCATCCTTTCTCTCATATCGAAAATTCATATTCAATTACGTGTTTCACAAACACAAGAATCTCATAATTGTATTCATAATATTGTTCTTAAGGTTATGAAACAATTTCACTATACTAGGTTGTCTAACAAACGCCTTATGTTCATTTAAGTTCACCTAAATCTATCATCGCATGATAAACTAAGCATATATCACATATATCAACATGAATAAACATCAAGGGAGGCATGTTACATCATCTAGCATATTGGTCTAAGCACTATACATCTCTATGTATCACATGAAGCATTTAAAAGCAATTAAAAACAGTTAAAAACAGCTTCAAAACACTTTCGGAAATATAAACAGTTCAAAACTTTTATATAAACTAAAATTGATCACTCCATTAGATTTGTCTCGGAAAAACGAATCCAACGGTATATTGCACGCCTAAAACGGAGTTACGAAACTCCCAGAAAATCAATTTTAATGTGGACAGTCGGGCTGTAACGCATTACAGGAACGCGTTACAAGACCTGTAACGCATTCTGGTGATGCGTTACAACCCTTTTAACCAATTAAAAGGTGTAACGCATTCCGTGAATGCGCCACAGGGTGTAACGCATTCCCGGAATGCGCGACACCCCTTTAATTTTTTTTTTTTTTGCATCAGCCGCCGTTTTTTTTTTTCCGGAAAACGAGCCTAACATCTGTGTACCTATCTATCTTCTTTCCGTGCATCACAGACTCAGACAAGCAACAACAGCAATACAGATTTATATACATACTTACAATCAATTTATATATATATACATATTTAATTACGAATTTAATTGCAAGAACTTCAAAAAATCATAATAAAAAATCTATACATCATAAAATTATGAAAAAAATACCCAGACGATCTACAACACTTGTAAAACCCAGATCAACATTCAAAATTATTATGAGAAATGATTTCTCATCAGACAAAATTAATCCATAATATAACTTGTAAAAATCATAATTAATTCATACAAGCACATAAAATTCTGAAATTTTTACCACATATCTATATGCATACAACCTGGCTCTGATACCATTGTTGGATTTTAAATGCAGCGGGGCAAGGTAAAATACTTTTACACACATAAAATCTAAATAAAAGCATACAGATCATGAATAAAAATTCGAGGGATCGAATCTAACCTTTAAAATAATTCGGAGACAACGATCAGAGATCCTTAGCAGTTGCTCCTCAAGTGTGAAGCACTCCACCGGTATCCACCAAGAAAACGATGTTAAGGAGGAGGAAGGAGGTGGAGAGAATTGGGTTTTCCAAACTTTTTGGGTTTTTTTAGGGTTGAAATAAAAATAGGGTCTATAATAGTATATTTATAGGCAAAATTTTCAGCTGAAATTTTCCCATAACTATTATTATTATTATCCCATTTATTATTCTCATTAATAATTAAAACACCTTTTAATTATTAATTCTTTTTCTAAACACTTTAGAAATAATTCTCTCTCTAGATTTAATTTCCAAAAATTAAATCCTTAATTAATAATATTAAGAACTTTTCTTAATTAATTTATAATCAATTAAATCTCATTTAATCAATTATTAAATTTGCCAATTAATTATTTATTTCACAAATAAATAATTATTTAGCCATTATTAATTAATTCCTCCACCATTAAATCATTCTCTTTTTATGGTGTGACCCTGTAGGTTCAATATTAAGCCGGTAGTAGAAATAAATAATAATAAAACTATTTTATCATTATTTATATAAATTCTCTAATTTATTAAATATGATTAATTAATTAATCACATTTATTCTACATCGTGAGGGATACTTCTCAGCATATCGCGACTATCCGGATAATATGAATTCACTACTTAGAATACCAAGTACCTATTCAGTGAATAGTTACCGTACAATAAACTCCTTCTACCCTACAATGTCCCGATTAAATACAAGGCATGGATCTCGTGTCAAGCCTATCTAATTTAATCACTTGCTTACCATTTACTATGCGTAGTTCTATGCACATTAGAAACTCCTTTCTAATTTCATTCACTCTGGCCAGAGATTCCTGAACTAGCATAAGTGGATCAGCCTTGAACATTCGCTTCCTTCACTGGAAGGGGTAGATCCTTTATTGATCATACATTATCTTCGTGTACAAATTCCTATACCCAGAAGAGTCCTAATAATTATCCCTGGAGACTAAGAACTAAACCAAAGCATAGTTCAGTGTATACAAGATTACTATGATGACCTCAAGTCTAAGGATACTTGTACAACTATCACTATGTGAACAACTGCTGACGCGTGAGTGAACTCCATCAGTTGTTCAGCTGGGCGAGTCATGTTCAGTAAACTTATTCTATAATAAGCACCTACATACTAGCTATAGTGTCACCACACAAATGTCTATGAGAACAGACATCCTTCATAATGAAGCAAACATAGTATGTACCGATCTTTGCGGATTATTAATTACCAGTTAGTAATCCTATGATCAGGAACTATTTAAGTTTAGAGTTATCATCTTTTAGGTCTCACTATTATGGTCTCATCATAATCCATAAAAAGCTTTACTCTAAACTATGGTATATCTTATTTAAACACTTAAATAGATAAAGCCCGTAATAAAAACAAAACAAGTCTTTTATTAATATCAATGAAATCAAAACAGATTACATAAAGAGTTATTCCTAAATCCTAATACATGATTGGACTTAGGACATATTCCTTTCAATCTCCCACTTGTACTAAAGCCAATCACTCTGGTATCTAATACCCATCTAGTCTTTATGACGATCAAAGTGACTTTCAGAAAGTAGTTTTGTGAGTGGGTCTGCTATGTTGTTATGCGTGTCAACTCTATTTCAATACAATACAAGAAATGTTACCGCGCTCCCACTAACCCTTTTGTAAACGCATGGTTCATCTACGTTTTCGATAAAATCAAACTCTTTGATTGTCTCATCAAAATGAATGTTCCATCTTTCGAGAAGCTTGCTTTAAACCACATATGGTTTGTTAGATATATTTGATAATATCATGGCTAATATAATTTATGTTTAGATTTCAGATCTTACTTAACAGGACAAATCAGTACTTAACCGTTGATCAGTACTTATACTGTAAGTCAGGACTTAAGGATATCAGTACTTATATTATCAGGAGATAATCATCAGAAGTTAGATATCAGAACTTAAGTGCTGAAGGATGATCAGAGAAGGACAGTAGTTGATTAAAGGGAAGAAGATCGAGATAAACATAAGAAGAGATATGCATGAAGAAGGAATTTCGTGAAGAATGGAATACTTGGAAGAAAAGATATCTGATTGATATATTTTAGGAAGCAGAATTATATTCCATATCAATTAGCGATTATCTTGTAACTGTGTAGTATATAAACACAGACATAGGGTTTACACTATAAGTGTTATCATATATTCGAGAAGATTATTCATTGTAACCCTAGCAGCTCTCGTGATATTTGTTCATCACTGAGAGGTAACAGTTCCATACTGTAACAGAGTTTATTGTTTCAATAAAGTTTGTTTTTATGTTACTTAATATATTAAAGTTCGATTTGATTGTATTATACACTGTATTCACCCCCTCTACAGTGTGTGTGTGACCTAACAAGTGGTATCAGAGCCTATCTGTTAACACACATACAGTTAAAGATCCAAACACAATCATGTCGGACACAAAAACTCCAACTAAGCCTACCAAAACTGAGAAACCACCAAAGACACAAATTCAGAGTCGGTATGAGACCATCAGAGTTCCCATACTGAGACCATCTGAATATCCCATATGGAAGGTAAGGATGACCATGTTCCTGGAAGCAACAGATCCAAAATACCTTGATAGAATCAAGGAAGGGCCTCACAAACCAACCAAGCTCGCTGTTGCAGTTGCAGGTGAAGCAGCAAAGACCGTACCAAAGGAGAAGAGTGATTATACTGCTGAAGATATAGCATCAATTGCTAAGGATGCTAAGGTACGACACTTACTACATAATGCCATTGATAATGTAATGTCAAACAGGGTAATCAACTGCAAGACTGCTAAGGAGATATGGGATGCTCTGGAAACAAGGTGTCAGGGAACTGACACAATTAAGTAGAACAGGAAGACAATACTCACTCAAGAGTATGAACACTTTGACTCAAAGACTAATGAGTCATTGAATGATTTATATGATAAATTTGTCAAACTTTTGAATGATTTGTCATTGGTTGATAAAGAGTATGATCTTGAAGATTCAAACCTTAAGTTCCTGTTAGCTCTTCCTGAATGCTAGGATTTAAAGGCAACGACAATAAGAGACAACTACAATCTTGATGAAACAACTCTTGACGAAATCTATGGAATGCTCAAGACTCATAAGCTAGAGATGGAACAAAGAAGCAAGAGGAAAGGAGGAAAGTCAAGGACAGTTGCTCTTAAGGCTAAAGAAGAAATCCCCAAAGCAGCTTCCTCAAGGAAAGACAAGGGTAAAGCTCTTGTCATAAAGTCTGAAACTGAGTCATCAAGTTCTGAAAGTGATGATGACTCCGATTCTGAAAGCTTGCCTGAGACTGATGCTGATGAGGAGATGATGAAGCTGTGTGCTCTTATGGTGAAAGGAATCACAAAGATTGCATACAGGAAGTTCAGGAAGGGAAAGAAGTTTTCCAGGAAAGGCATAAGTTCTGATAAGAAGAATTTCAGAAGATCTGAAGGCAGAGGAGGAAAGTCTGACAGAGGAGATTACACCAATGTTAAATGCTATAACTGTGGTGAGAAAGGCCACATATCTCCTGATTGCAAGAAGGTAAAAGGTGACAAAGGCAAGGCTCTTGTCATAAAGCAGAAAAGCTGGACAGACACCTCAGACACTGAAAGTGAGGAAAACTATGCATTGATGGCAAATGCTGATAAAGAAAGTGCTGAGAGCAGTTCTGAAGCTGCTGAAACAAAGGTACCTCAGACTACTTATGCTTTTCATACTGATGATATTAATGAGTTGAGAAGATATCTTAAAACCATGTTTGTTAGTTATAGAGATCAAACTTTAACATATGAAAGATTAACTTCTGAAATTTTTGCATTTAAGAAAAGAAATGATTTCTTAGAAAAAGAGTTAGTCATGTTCCATCAAACTCAGAAGGATAGAGATGATGCTTTTTATGTTAGGGATGAAGTGCTAAAAATGAATGAATCTCTAAAAACTGAGTTAGAAAAGGAAAGAGAGATTATCAGGACTTGGACTAACTCTGGCAAAACAACTCAAAATTTGCTAAGTAGTGGAAACTGGAAAGAGGGCTTAGGTTATGGAGAAGATAAGAATGATAAAGGAACTGAAGAAATTAAGCCTGTTGATAAGCAAAAGCCAAAGTTAAAACCTGTTAAGTTTGTAACTGTAAAGTCTGAAAATGAGAAATCAGAAGTTACAAAGGAATTAACTTCTGACAAACTAAAACAGGAAAAGACAGCTGAAGTGAACATAGGCTTAACGACAAAGAAGCAGCTTAAGCATAAGCTGAAAGATGTTAAGAATGCAAATAAGGTAAAATCACCTAGAAAAATTAGGAATGGAAAGGAAGGTATAAATAAAAGCAATAATTATAAACCTGTTCCTGATGCTCCTAGGAAAACATGTCATAACTGTGGAAGTTCTAACCATCTGGCTTCTTTTTGCAGGAAGAATAAGAATATTAACTCCTTACCTTCAAAATCAGGAGTTAAGAGTCAGTCTGTTAGATACAAACCACAAAATCCTTGTTTTCATTGTGGTAGTTTATGGCATTCCATTTATACTTGTAAGGAATATCATAGTTTGTACTATGATTATTATCAAATAAAACCTTCTTTGAAGAAAGTTTCCATTGTTCCTTCTAGTGTAAATTCTGATTCAAAGTCTGATAGTGTAAGTTCTGATAAGAAAAATGTTAACATAAACTCTGATGCTAAATCCGCTGCAAATGTTAACAAACTTAATAAGGCCAAAGGATCCAAGCAAGTCTGGGTCCTTAAAACTAATAATTAGTGGTCTTTGTGATTGCAGGGCAACAGGAAAAATATTCTAGTTCTGGACAGTGGATGTTCAGGACATATGACTGGAAATACGGCCCTGCTATCAGACTTTGTGGAGAAAGCTGGCCCAAGTGTTTCTTATGGAGATGGCAACATTGGAAAAACATTGGGATATGGCAATACCAATCTTGGAAATGTCATAATTAAAGAAGTAGCTCTGGTCTCAGGACTTAAACACAACCTACTGAGTATAAGTCAAATCTGTGACAGAGGTTATCATGTTGATTTCTTTGAAGAACACTATGAAATTGTGAGTAAATCTAAAGGTAAAGTTGTTCTGAAAGGATACAGGCGTGGTAACATTTATGAAGCTAAGCTTTCAATAAGTACTGATGGTTCTGCAATCTGTCTGATGAGTAGAGCATCAATTGAAGAAAGCTAGAATTGGCATAAGAAACTCTCTCATTTAAATTTCAACAATATAAATGAACTGGTCAAGAAAAATCTTGTGAGAGGACTGCCAAAGTCAGTATTTGCTCCTGATGGTCTTTGTGATTCCTGTCAGAAGGCCAAACAAAGAAAATCTTCATTCAAGAGCAAGACTGATTCATCAATTCTTGAGCCTTATCATCTACTACATGTTGATCTATTTGGTCCAGTAAATGTCATGTCTATTGCACAGAAGAAGTATGTGTTGGTCATAGTGGATAAGTTCACCAGATACACATGGGTGTATTTCTTGCACACAAAAAGTGAAACTGCATCTATCTTGATTGATCATGTCAAACATCTGGATAAAATGGTCAAAGATTCTGTGAAAATTTTTAGGAGTGATAATGGCACTGAGTTCAAGAATTTGATAATGGAAGAGTTCTGCAAAAACCATGGAATAAAGCAGGAATTTTCTGCTCCTGGAACTCCACAGCAAAATGGAGTTGTTGAAAGGAAGAATAGAACTCTCATTCAAGCTGCACATACAATGCTTGAAGAAGCAAAGCTTCCAACCTATTTATGGGCTGAAGTTGTGCAGACTGCTTGTTTTACTCAAAATGCAACACTCATTAACAAGCATGGAAAAACACCATATGAGATGGTGAAGAAAAAGAAGCCAAATCTGAAATACTTTCATGTATTTGGATGCAAATGTTTTGTTCTCAAGACTCATCCTGAACAGCTATCAAAGTTTGATCTAAAAGCTGATGAAGGAATCTTTGTTGGATATCCACTTTCCACAAAAGCCTTCAGAGTCTATAATTTGAGAACAAAAGTGGTCATGGAATCTATCAATGTCTCTTTTGATGACAAAAAGATTACTGGTCTTGAAGATTTCATTGACCATGATCAGCTGAGATTTGAAAATGAAGACTCAAATTCTGATACTGAATATCCTGAAAGTCTAAGTCCTGATACTGTGAACTCTGATGGAATAAACTCTGATGTTATTGAAACTGTGGTGGCTACGCCAAGGGAAGATGCACCTATACAGGGGGAGCATACTCAAGATCCTACCATAGCTCAAGAAACATCAGAACATACATCTGGCTCTTCAAGTTCTGATTCGTCAAGTTCTGATAAGCCAAGTTCTGATAGTGCTGAAAATCTAAATACTGAAGACTCCAACTCAGAGAGCATAGTTTCAGGGGGAGCATCAGAAAATGAAAATAAAGATAGCATGGATCATGGATCATGGGGGAGCATCCAGTTCTAGAGAAAACCTTCCATCTGCAAGGAAGTGGACAAAATCACATACACCTGATTTGATAATTGGAAATCCTGATGCAGGTGTCAGAACTAGAACAGGTACTTCAAATGAATGTTTCTACAATTCTTTTCTCTCTCAGACTGAGCCAAAGAAAGTGGAAGAAGCTCTTCAAGATGTTGATTGGGTGCAAGCAATGCAGGAGGAGTTAAATGAATTTGAAAGAAACAAAGTCTGGACCCTAGTGCCAAGACCAAAGAATAGATCTGTTGTTGGTACAAAGTGGGTGTTCAGAAACAAAACTGACAGTGATGGCATAATTACAAGGAATAAGGCAAGGCTGGTTGCAAAAGGATATTCTCAACAGGAGGGAATTGATTATGATGAAACATTTGCACCAGTTGCTAGGTTAGAAGCCATAAGGATATTTTTGGCTTATGCTGCTCACAAAAAGTTTACTGTCTTTCAAATGGATGTGAAAAGTGCTTTTCTCAATGGAGAATTGGAGGAGGAGGTATATGTTGAACAACCTTCAGGCTTTGTAGATACCAAACATCCAGATTATGTCTACAGGCTTGATAAAGCACTTTATGGACTTAAGCAAGCTTCTAGAGCATGGTATGAGACTTTAGCTCAGTTTCTTCTGGAAAGTGGATTCAACAGAGGAACAACAGACAAAACACTGTTCTACCTCAACCATGGAAAGGACTTACTTCTGGTCCAGATTTATGTTGATGATAGCATTTTTGGGTCTACAAATGACAAACTTTGCAAGAAGTTTGCCAAACTAATGCAGTCAAGATATCAGATGAGTATGATGGGGGAACTTAGCTATTTTCTGGGCCTTCAAGTCAAGCAGAATGAAGAAGGCACTTTTATTTGTTAAACCAAGTACACCAGAAACTTGCTGAAGAAATTTGGAATGCAAGATTGTTCAAGTGCATCCACTCTCATGGCCACTGCAACAAAACTGGATAAGGATACCGGTAAATCAGTAGATATTACTGACTACAGAGGTATGATTGGCTCTCTACTCTATCTAACTGCTAGTAGACCTGATATCATGTATGCTACCTGTCTTTGTGCAAGATTTCAAGCAGATCCAAGAGAACCTCACTTAACAGCTGTGAAAAGAATCTTTAAGTATCTTAAAGGAACAGCTGATCTGGGATTGTGGTATCCTAGAGAATAAGATTTTAAACCAATAGGTTACTCAAATGCAGATTTTGCAGGTTGCAAAATTGACAGGAAAAGCACAAGTGGAAGCTGCCAATTTCTTGGAGGCAGATTGGTTTCTTGGTTCAGCAAGAAACAAAAGTCAATTTCCACATCAACTGTAGAAGTAGAGTATATTGCTGCAGGAAGCTGTTGTGCATAGATTCTTTGGATGAAGAATCAGTTACTGGATTATGGGTTAACATATTTCAAAATCCCTATTTACTGTGATAATCAAAGTGCTATTACTATGACAGGTAATCCAGTTCAACACTCTATGACAAAGTACATCAGCATCAGGTACCACTTCATAAGGGAACATGTGGATGAAGGTACAGTGGAATTGCACTTTGTTCCAACAGATCAACAACTAGCAGATATCTTCACAAAACCACTATGTGAAGCCACTTTTACAAGATTGGTAAATGAACTTGGAATGGTTTCAGGTTCTTTTTCTAAATCTGTCTTGTTTTGTTCTGAAGCATCAGACTTTATGATCAGTATTTACATAATGTAATCTCTTTGTTTATTCTGTGATTAATTGAAATATGCGTTTAAGTACTGATTGTTGTCTGATATATGTTTCTAAACTCTGATAAGTGATATGTCTGTTCAAGTAACTATTCAATCCTATGAGGATAACTGTGCTAGATACTGACCTAGTAGTTTTCAATAAACAAATGATTCCATGTAAGAAGTAATTATTTCAGTGGAAATCTTATGACACTAGCAAATTCTGATAACTGAGCTTACTTAAGTTTACTTTGTTTATCTTATTACTAAGTCACAAATTAGAATAATGCTACTCATCTTTTAAGTTTTGATACTAGTAAAACTGCTGAATGTACTAAGTGCTGATAAACCTCACTTATCAAAAGAAAAAGCAAAAAGAATAAAGAATAAAATCAGGTACTCCTTTGAGATCTAGAGTAAAAATGTGGAAGGGATGACCCAAGTGCATTGCTGGTATTAAGTAAATATGCATTAGAAAAGCAAAATATTTTCTTGGTGACTTTTCACACTCTATGATTACTGGAGAAATACTCTGATAATAGCATAAATTCTGATAAGCAGTCGTGACTCACTTACACTGAGAAGCCACTGTAAAATAGAATTTCAAAAGATGCATAAAATTAGCACAAAACAGTTGAGGCGGACTCAAGCATGAACTCATTCATCAGTAGGTTTCAGGACAATGACAGCTCTTTAGCAAAATTTTAGTTATGCCTTATTTCTAAGATGTACTGAAGTGAATCAGACTTTACTCTTTGTCTGTTATTTAGCTTAATGCACACACTAATCACTCCATCTGAATGATGAAAATTTCTGCGGAGGTCTATGTTATTTTAGATAAACAGTCATTGTGTCATTTTGCACAAACTCTGAGGACAAGCTCTGGTTGCATATTCTGATGATTAAGTTCTGAAGAGTATAACTCAGAACTTGTATGAGGACTTACTAAGATAGGCATTCCTTTTTTGAGTTAAGAAATTATGTACTGATGACTGTTAAGTTCTGATATAAGTCTAAGTTCTGATATTACAGTCTAATGTTTTACTTGACTTATATGTGAATAAAATTTGATAACAGTCTCAGTTAATACTTGAATATGTTGAAGTGGAAGATTAATAGTCACTATGATTAGGATTAATGGTATTCGTACTTGAACAGTCCACTGTTACTTGTTTCTTGTGCACTTTACACCATGTTTCCTCTTTCCAATGAATGTTATTCTTTTTCAAAGTCTAGGGAGACGAGGTAGAATTAATTCTACCTGTCAGCATTAAATACTTTTACGTCTCCTGGCATTCTCTTGCCTATATAAGCAGCCACTTCACATCAGCCTTCCCATCAAATTCTTTCTCACACACTTACCTTCATACTTTTTCTTTCAAAAACACAATGGTCTGATACAACATGTTTTTGAACTACCAAAACTTCAATATGGAGCTAAGTTGTGCAGACTGGCAGCAGGAATGGCATGTCACAGCCATTCCTGAGGAGATATGGGACTCTGTCCCACAGGAGGTACTGACCCACCTCCTGTTCTTCTATATGGATTACCATCGCCATCTGGAGCGATTGGAGGAGGAAAGACTGGCAGCTCTCCGCCAGCAAGAGTGAATCATCAGACTCGCCATTCTGTTTGTCGAGAGTAGGAAGAAGAAGAAATGATTTAATCTTGTCTTCTTCCTGTTTTTCTTCATCATGAGCTTTGTCAGGCTTCTTAGCTAGGACTAAAGCTGTTGATGTTAGGTTTAGTAGCTTAGGGAAATCTTGTATAAGTACTGATGTAATTTCTATTTCATAAATGTATTCTCTTGATATATTAATGAAATTTGTTTTTGCTTCAAGATTTTGTCTCTAAGATATTTAGTAATGCATTGATAAATCCTGATTGATATTCTGATGACCATATAAATTCTGTTTTAATTTAAGTTCTGATTTTTTTATCAGCACTTACTCATCTAATTTATCTTGGTCATTTTTACGTGATTTACTTTCAGAATATTAATAATGCAGTGAAAAATAATTAACTCAGTGGGAACGGTTTCAATTTTGACTTAAAACTGTTTCACCTTGATTAATGGAATATCTGGGTAAGTGGAACGGTTTTTCCTTGAAAACAGGCAACTGGGTAAGTAATGATTCCTGTTTTCTCGAGCCCAGTAACTATCCGTTATTACTGCATGTCTGACAGGTGTCCAACGGTAACATTTTTGTTCAGAGTATAAGTACAACAGAGAGAGGATTTCTTTAATCTTTTATTTTCTTCGTATTTTTTCTCTTTACTTACTTTTACTCTCCTTCTTCTCACGTTGGTTTTTCATACAGACATCTTATCAAACACCTAACAGGCACTTTTAAATCTCAATTTTTCACATGGCACCTAAGGATTTAATCATTGATGGAGCTAAGTTTGTTCCAAACAACTATGCTGCAATTCTTGATCATGCTGAAGCTCCATCTGAATTGCATTTTGTGCAAGATCTTCTTGCACACAGTGAGATTGGGTATGCATTAACTCAGCCTGAAGTCTTTTCGAGTCAACAAGTTCTGACGTTTTGGCGGACTGGGTACTTTGATGATGGTGGTAAACATGGCACTCCCAGTATTGTTTTTGAAGTGGGTGATTCATCTTATGCAGTCACTCCTGGTACAATACGCAAAGCTCTACATCTCCCAGAAAATTGTACTTTTTCAACTCCAGAGGAATCAGCACTTCAGGAGTTAATGGCTGATTTGGGATATGAAAAGAGTTTGGCAAAGCTTGGGCAGTTAAAAAGGGCTAATATCAGAAGAGAATGGAGTTTCTTCTTTGACTGCATCACCAAAGCTTTTGGGAACAAATGTTCGAATTTTGATGCTATCCCAATTCTGAATCAGCACATAGGGTATGCTATTATCCATCAAAGTCATTTTGATTTTGCAACTGGAATAATTGGTTTTATTGGGGATAGGATGACAGAGGATAGAAATGTTGTCTATTTTGCTAGATTCTGTCAACTTATATATACTTTTTGTACTGATGAACCTCAATTAGTCAGTTCCTCCACCCCACCTTTTAGAGTTACAAAACGATACTTTAATGATCTGGTAAATGCTGATACTAAGAAAACAGTGGTTAGACCATTACAGATTCCTCAGTCTGTAAAATAGATCCTAGTAAATGCTGATCCTGATACTTATAGATCTGTTTACTCTGATGTCCAACCAACCATAAACACCCAAAAACCATCATCCTCAGCACCTACCACTCATTCTACTCAACCTACCCTCAGGACTTATCTCAAATCCTATCTCTCTACTTCACAGACTGTTCAACCCTCATCCTCCAAGCCAAAGAGGACAAAAACTATTCCTCAAACACCTCAAAAGAGGAGGAAGACTGTACTGAGAGATGAATCTGATACTGAGGAACAGGTTCCTTCTTCAGAACCTGTTGTAAGTGAAGCTGAGAAAGTGACTTCTCAGAAGGATTCTGGACTTGGGGGATCTAGGCTTCTCAAACGGCTTAGAAGAATGACAGTTCCTGAAACTCCTAAGGAATCCAAATCAACAAAGAGATACAAGAAATAGAGGGCAAAAAGGCCAGTTTCAGATGATGAAGAGGAAGCAGCTAAGGAAGGGGATCAGGAATATCTGATCTCACAAGACAAGGAATTTGCTCCAGTCACTTCTTCTCCATCAACTCCATCTAAGGAAGCTGTTTCTGAAAAGGCTACCACCCCATCTGTGTCTCCTGTTGATCCATGCACAAGTGCTGATAATGATGTTCAAAACTTGGTTATGCCTGACGTAATTTTCTTAGAAGCTCCAACAACAACTAATCCTTCAATAACACCTGTTACTGATGCTGTTCAAACTCCAGAGTTATCAACAACACCTTCTCTGCATCATGATGCTGATGATCAGACTTTAGGTGAGCATCAGGATTTGGCTGTTGATCAGAATTTAGAACCAGATCAGCAATTAGAGGATGCTGAAGCCTCCATTGCTACTCACATTGTTGTCTTATCAGAAGATACTGATTCTTTAAGTTCTGATGCTGCAAATGCTGGAGATACTGGTGATGCTGCTCCAACTGCAGATGCTGATGCAGCAGGTCCTTCAGGACATGCTCCTCAACAGACTATTCTCAAGTCTGAACTGGTTAAGAAGTTTGTTACCAGAGAAGCACCAGTACCTTGGAGTGAAACTCATGCAGGACATGAGTGGACTACGGAATGGAACTCAGTTTCATGTATTCCAACTGAAAAGCATCTTGCTGAGCACTTGACTAAAGCTGATGAACTGTTAAATTCTGATGATTTCAAAACCCAGCTTAGAGTCACTGCATTGAGTACTAAACATCTACAAGGTCTTCACTCAACTACTCATGCAGAGCTACACAAGATTCAGGAAGAATTTATCAAACAGGAACAAGTTTGGAAAATTGATAAGAAAAAGTTCTTCCAACCTACCTTTGACAGGATTGCTTATATTGAGAAGACTCAAGATCATCAACAAGCTCAGATTGATGATATTCTAAAAAATCAAGCTTCTCAGCAATCACAACTGACTGAAATCCAATCCTCAGTGGAATTGCTTATCTCTCTTCTACTACCTGCTGATGCCAAAACGGGGGAGAAAGTAATTAAGTCCAAATGCAAGACTGACAAGACACTGACAGGAAAGGATGATGAAAAAGATGATCAAGAAAACCCTGGAATGGGTAGAGGTCATAGTCAAGGTAGAAGATTCACATCAAGAAAAGCTGAAATCACAAGTCACAGGACAAGTTCTGATACTGGGAAAAGAATAAGTTCTGCTGCTGGTAAAAGGATAAGTTCTGATGAACTTTTAGATCTTGATGAGGAAATGCCAAGACAGTTATTTCTTCAGGAAAATCCAGGAATGGACTTGGAAAGTTTAATGGAAGAAGAAGCCAGGCTTAAATCAGAGAAAGTCACATCTAAATCTGAAGCTTCTGGTAAAAAGCCACTTCCAAACTCAAAGGCATTGTGATCAAAGAAAGGACACATACTGAAGCAACATTGGCTAGATCACAACCGCAGATAGATCCAAGATCCAAGGGTAAAGAAAAGGTTGGTGAACCTATCAAGGTTTATGTGCCTCCAGAGGATGAAGAAATTACTGATGAAAAGGATAATCTTGCTCTGACTTCAAGAAAAGTTCTTAAAACAATCTCTGACATGGCTTAAGTTGTTCAGAGTCAAGAAATTGTAAGTTCTGATATTGAGAAGAAGCAAGTAACCTCTGACATAGCTCAAGTTAACTTAATATCAGAAGATAGATCAAAGACACTCCTACCAGGATTCACTAAAGCAAAACAGACTCAATCTTTGAAGACTACTGCAAGTGGTTTTGAAGCAAGAGTAGTTACTGGAAAGGAAGCAAGAGATAAAACTGGATTGGGAAGTGCTGATGAAAGAAGAGTACACAACACTACCAATGATCCAACTTCCTTGAGTGAACCAGGTATTGGAGCAACTCCTGAAAGATTGAATCAACTGGAATCTGTACAGATGGTTTACCATACCTACTTGAAAGAATACATCTTTTTATATTTCATGAAAGATGGTAGGGTTTATCATATAAGACAAAATGCCATTCCATTGAAGTATTTTGAAGAATTGGAGCATGTACTTTTCTTACTTCAAGTGGATGACAGAATAACAGGGACTGCTGCAAACTAGTTAAAAGAACAGATTCAGAGACAGAAAAGGCTTTATTTTGTTAAGTCTGACAGCACATATGTTCCAAAGTACAGAGATCACAATGGTGATATTGTTGATATGAAGCCTAATACTGCACAGATCAGAACATATCTTGGTATTAAGGGACTTGAATTCAATCTGGAGTCTGACAAAGCCTATGTCATAAGACTAGATCAGGAGTTGAGAAAAGCAAAGATCAATGATCTCAGAGCTGTAATCTTTCAAACTGGTGAAGATACTGCAGAGCTTAAAGATGCCAAAAGGAGAATGATTGATGAACTCAGATATGCTGAGAAATGTTTGTTGAAGAACTATCTCAGAACAACTCTTAACATCAGAGAGATCAGATGATGAAGCCAAGTTGAAGATCTACAACTGCTTAAATTCTGATATTTGTACAGACCGAAGTTGTTATCAGAAGTTAAATATTGGTAAAGCTTTAAGGACTGTAAGTTGTAGTTATCTAGTCTAATTCTCATACATTTGTACTTAATGTTTTTGACATCATCAAATATCTGTTAAACTTGTATATTATGCTAATTTACAAGTTGGGGGAGATTGTTAGATATATTTGATAATGTCATGGCTAATATAATTTATGTTTAGATTTCAGACCTTACTTAACAGGACAAATCAGTACTTAACCGTTGATCAGTACTTATACTGGAAGTCAGGACTTAAGGATATCAGTACTTATATTATCAGGAGATAATCATCAGAAGTTAGATATCAGAACTTAAGTGCTGAAGGATGATCAGAGAAGGACAATAGCTGATTAAAGGGAAGAAGATCGAGATAAACATAAGAAGAGATATGCATGAAGAAGGAATTCCGTGAAGAATGGAATACTTGGAAGAAAAGATATCTGATTGATATATTTTAGGAAGCAGAATTATATTCCATATCAATTAGCGATTATCTTGTAACTGTGTAATATATAAACACAGACATAGGGTTTACACTATAAGTGTTATCATATATTCGATAAGATTATTCATTGTAACCCTAGCAGCTCTCGTGATATTTGTTCATCACTGAGAGGTAACAGTTCCATACTGTAACAGAGTTTATTGTTTCAATAAAGTTTGTTTTTCTGTTACTTAATATATTAAAGTTCGATTTGATTGTATTATACACTGTATTCACCCCCTCTACAGTGTGTGTGTGACCTAACATGGTTCGCAGTAGCTTACACACTAGGCTTTCATTTCCCTTGGAAAGAAAACCATCTGGCTATATGCCAGATCTCATAGTCATAGTAAGCAGCAATCGCAAGCAAAATCCGAACTGATTTTAACAGGGCTACAGGTAAAAGGTTTCATCAAAGTCAATCCATTGCCTTTATTTGAATCCTTTTGCCAAAAGCCTGGCCTTAAAGGTCTCCACCTGGCCATATGCTCTAATCATTCTTACGTATACCATATACAT
The DNA here is from genome assembly GCF_009905375.1 of Apium graveolens. NCBI lineage: Eukaryota > Viridiplantae > Streptophyta > Magnoliopsida > Apiales > Apiaceae > Apium > Apium graveolens. The sequence continues at coordinate 216,043,808 of NC_133651.1, read as the reverse complement.
AGATTCTATTCCGGATTTCATGGCACTTTGCCATTTCTCTGAGTCAACACTACTCATAGCCTTATTATAGGTCACAGGGTCGTCATCATCAATGATCGACAACTCATTGTCATTCTCAATGACAAGGCCATATTACCTCTCAGGTTGGCGAGACACTCTCCCTGACCTACGAATGGGCTGTTCCACAAAAGGTTGTTCAGTCAGAACGAGTGTTTCCACTTGATCCGTAGTAGTTTGTGCTTCTTAAACTTCATCAAGTTCAATTTTGCTCCCACTGTTTCCTTCAAGGATAAACTCCTTTTCCAAGAAGGTAGCATGTCTGGAGACAAACACCCGATGATTGGTGTAAAAGTAATACCCTAAAGTCTCTTTAGGATATCCCACAAAACTACATTTTACGGATCGATATTCCAGCTTATCTGGGTCAACTTTCTTGACATAAGCTGGACATCCCAAAATCTTAACGTGTTTAAGACTCGGTTTCCTTTCTTTCCATATCTCATACGAAGTTTGAGGAACAGATTTTGGAAGGCACCATATTCAGTAAATATGCTGAGGTTTCCAATGCATAACCCCATAGGAATACTGGAAGATTTGCATAGCTCATCATGGACCGAACTATGTCTAACAAAGTTCGATTTCTCCTTTCAGATACCAATCTGGAGGAGTCCACTGGGAGACTATACCATTTACTTTGAGATAATCTAGAAACACTCCATTAAAGTATTCACCACCTCGATCTAATCGAAGAATTATAATACTGTGTTTGGTTTGTTTCTCCACTTCATACTTATACTCTTTGAACTTTTTAAAGGCTTCAGACTTGTGTTTCATCAAACACATATCCGAATCTAGATCTATCATCTATGAAAGTAATGAAGTATGAAAATCCACCCATGGCTTGCGTAGACATTGGTCCACATACATCTGTGTGTACCATTCCTAGCAAATTTGCAGCCCTCTCTCCATGTCTACTAAATGGAGACTGCAGTGCCACTATGAAGTGAGATTTTCATCATCCCTTTTCTTTTATTAGTTTGTTCAATCTGAAGTAAATTATGTCACATTTATACAGACCATTATTTAAAGTACCACGTCCATAAAGAATATTATCTCTAAGAATAGAACATTCATTATTCTCAATAATAAATGAAAATCCAGCCATGTCTAACATGGGAATAATATTCCTCACAATCGAGGGAACAAAATAACACTTATTTAAAACAATAGTCTTGCCCGTAGGCATATGTAAATGAAATGATTCTACATCTTCAGCAGCAACTCTTGCTCCATTTCCCATCAGTAGAATCACCTCCTCTTCCTCAAGAGTCCTACTTCTCCTTAATCCCTGCAACAAATTGCAGATATGAGAACCACAGGCGGTATCTAATACCCAAGTAGAAATTTGATTTAATGACATATTTACTTCTATCATGAACATACCTGAATCAGAAGCGGTAGTCTCACTACCCTTCTTCTTCTTTAATTCTGCAAGGTAAACCTTGCAGTTCCTCTTTCAGTGCCCCATCTTGTTACAGTGAAAGCAAACAACTTTGCTCTTGGGGTCTTCAGCTTTTAGTGGAACCGGCATTTTCTCACCTACTTTCTTCTTCTTGGAAGGGTTCCTCTTCCTTTTCTTAGGATTGGAACCTTCACCAATTAGAAGAACAGAACTCTTCTTAGGGGGAAAATTCGATTCCGCAGTCTTCAACATGTTGTGGAGTTCAGGCAGGCTGACATCCAACTTATTCATGTGAAAGTTCACAACAAACTGCGAGAACGAACTCGGAAGCGATTGCAAGACCAAGTCTTGGCTCAGCTCCCCATCCATGGCAAAACCAAGTTTTCCAAGATGTTCAATCAAATTGATCATCTTAAGTACATGGTCATTCACAGATGATCCCTCAGACATCCTACAACCGAACAGCTCCTTCGATATCTTATATCGAGCTGTCCTCCCTGCCACATCATACAACTCTTGTAGATGCATGAGGATAGTGTGAGCATCCATATGCTCATGTTGCTTCTGTAGCTCAATGTTCATGGAAGCTAGCATGATGCATTGAGCAACATTTGCATCATCTATCCACTTACGATACACAACATGTTCATCATTATGTGCATCACTAGCAGGTTCAGTAGGCTTAGGTGAGTCAATCACGTATTCCACCTTCTCAATCCTGAGAACAATTCTCAAGTTTCGAAGCCAGTCAGCATAATTAGGACCAGTCAATTTGTCAGCATCTAGTATGCTCCTGAGTGATAGTGCAGAAGACATAACGTACAAAGTAAATCTGTAAATGATAAACACATAACAACACTTAGCAAATATTCGATTTCATTTCAAAATACTATATGAATCGGGTCTTTATTCATAAGTGGCTCCCACTAGTTTATCTAATTTATTCAACCCCCTACGTGAAAAATTAAGCATTCATAATGCTAGTGGGAATAGGGATCCTACATTCCATTACACAACCCCGGCTGTAGCACGAACCGCCATGTAATGTTCAATAGGCAGACAACTCTTGTCAATTACATCTTATGTTATTCCCTAATCAAACTTTAGCCTCTTGAATAATTGAGTCTCGGCTGTGGCACGACAAACTCAATATTCTAAGTCAAGTCAAACCCAACATTCCGTACAATTGAATCAGTCCCCAAAGGCCCACGGCTGTGGCACGTACCGACCTTTAGATTCTTATTCAATGTACACATCTCTATATAATAGACAAGTATTTCTTATTTCGAAATCAAAGCCCTCGGCTGTAGCATGAACCGACAATGATTCAAAAATAAGAACTACTTTTCTATCATGTTGGAAGGCTATGACCGACACAAGCCCGTTGTGTCATTGGCCAATTACTACTTGATATTATTTAATTTTAGAGGGATTATATTACGTTACAATCATAATCATATTATAAAGAGATTCTTCCTTTTAAATTAAATATTTCAAATCAATAATCAATAATCAGATGATTCCCAGATCGGGTGGAGCATTGTCAAGAGGCGTCACTTAATAACCCTTTCTTACAGATAGAAATCTGTTGTTGACAGAATCATCCTTTCTCTCATATCGAAAATTCATATTCAACTACGTGTTTCACAAACACAATAATCTCATGATTGTATTCATAATATTGTTCTTAAGGTTATGAAATAATTTCACTATACTAGGTTGTCTAACAAACGCCTTATGTTCATTTAAGTTCACCTAAATCTATCATCGCATGATAAACTAAGCATATATCACATATATCAACATGAATAAATATCAAAGGAGGCATGTTACATCATCTTGCATATTGGTCTAAGCATTATACATTTATATGTATCACATGAAGCATTTAAAAGCAATTAAAAACAGTTAAAAACAGTTTTAAAACACTTTCGGAAATATAAACAGTTGAAAACTTTTATATAAACTAAAATTGATCACTCCATTAGATCCGTCTCGGAAAAACGAATCCAACGGTATATTGCACGCCTAAAACGGAGTTACGAAACTCCCAGAAAATCAATTTTAATGTGGACAGTCGGGCTGTAACGCATTACAGGAACGCGTTACAAGACCTGTAATGCATTCCGGTGATGCGTTACAACCCTTTTAACCAATTAAAAGGTGTAACGCATTCCGTGAATGCGCCACAGGGTGTAACGCATTCCCGGAATGCGCGACACCCCTTTAATTTTTTATTTTTTTTTTGCAGCAGCCGCCGTTTTTTTTTCTTTCCAAAAAACGAGCCTGACATCTGTGTACCTATCTATCTTCTTTCCGTGCATCACAGACTCAGACAAGCAACATCAGCAATACAGATTTATATACATACTTACAATCAATTTATATATATATATACATATTTAATTACGAATTTAATTGCAAGAACTTCAAAAAATTATAATAAAAAATCTATACATCATAAAATTATGAAAAAAATACCCAGACGATCTACAACACTTGTAGAACCCAGATCAACATTCAAAATTATTATGAGAAATGATTTCTCATCAGACAAAATTAATCCATAATATAACTTGTAAAAATTATAATTAATTCATACAAGCACATAAAATTCTGAAATTTTTACCACAGATCTATATGCATACAACCTGGCTCTGATACCATTGTTGGATTTTAAACGCAGCGGGGAAAGGTAAAACACTTTTACACACATAAAATCCAAATAAAAGCATACAGATCATGAATAAAAATTCGAGGGATCGAATCTAACCTTTAAAATAATTTGGAGACAACGATCAGAGATCCTTAGCAGTTGCTCCACAAGTGTGAAGCACTCCACCGGTATCCACCAAGAAAACGATGTTAAGGAGGAGGAAGGAGGTGGAGAGAATTGGGTTTTCCAAACTTTTTGGGTTTTTTTGGGGTTCAAATAAAAATAGGGTCTATAATAGTATATTTATAGGCAAAATTTTCAGCTGAAATTTTCCCATAACTATTATTATTATTATCCCATTTATTATTCTCATTAATAATTAAAACACCTTTTAATTATTAATTCTTTTTCTAAACACTTTAGAAATAATTCTCTCTCTAGATTTAATTTCCAAAAATTAAATCCTTAATTAATAATATTAAGAACTTTTCTTAATTAATTTATAATCAATTAAATTTCATTTAATCAATTATTAAATTTGCCAATTAATTATTTATTTCATAAATAAATAATTATTTAGCCATTATTAATTAATTCCTCCACCATTAAATCATTCTTTTTTTATGGTGTGACCCTGTAGGTTCAATATTAAGCCGGTAGTAGAAATAAATAATAATAAAACTATTTTATCATTATTTATATAAATTCTCTAATTTATTAAATATGATTAATTAATTAATCACATTTATTTTACATCGTGAGGGATACTTCTCAGCATATCGCGACTATCCGGATAATATGAATTCACTGCTTAGAATACCAAGAACATATTCAGTGAATAGTTACCGTACAATAAACTCCTTCTACCCTACAATGTCCCGATTAAATACAAGGCATGGATCTCGTGTCAAGCCTATCTAATTTAATCACTTGCTTAACATTTACTATGCGCAGTTCTATGCAAATTAGAAACTCCTTTCTAATTTCATTCACTCTGGCCAGAGATTCCTGAACTAGCATAAGTGGATCAGCCTTGAACATTCGCTTCCTTCACTGGAAGGGGTAGATCCTTTATTGATCATACACTATCTTCGTGTACAAATTCCTATACCCAGAAGAGCCCTAATAATTGTCCCTGAAGACTAAGAACTAAACCAAAGCATAGTTCAGTATACACAAGATTACTATGATGACCTCAAGTCTAAGGATACTTGTACAACTATCACTATGTGAACAACTGCTGACACGTGAGTGAACTCCATCAGTTGTTCAGCTGGGCGAGTCATGTTCAGTGAACTTATTCTATAATAAGCACCTACATACTAGCTATAGTGTCACCACACAAATGTCTATGAGAACAGACATCCTTCATAATGAAGCACGCATAGTATGTACCGATCTTTGCGGATTATTAATTACCAGTTAGTAATCCTATGATCAGGAACTATTTAAGTTTAGAGTTATCATCTTTTAGGTCTCACTATTATGATCTCATCATAATCCATAAAAAGCTTTATTCTAAACTATGGTATATCTTATTTAAACACTTAAATAGATAAAGCCCGTAATAAAAACAAAACAAGTCTTTTATTAATATCAATGAAATCAAAACAGATTACATAAAGAGTTATTCCTAAATCCTAATACATGATTGGACTTAGGACATATTCCTTTCAGAAACTAATACGGAATAAGATATGCATGGAAAGAGTTCGAGGACTAGAAGAATTATATAAGATATCTGGTTGATATATTTTAGGAGACAGAACTATATTCCATATCAACTAGAAGTTATCTTGTAACCGTGTGTCTATATAAACACAGACATAGGTTTACTCTATAAGAGTTACGATTATCGAGAAGATAATATATTGTAACCTAGTAGCTCTCGTGATATTTGTTCATCACTGAGAGAGAACAGTTCCATTATAACAGAGTTTGTTATATCAAATACATCTGTTTTCTGTTACTTGTGCTTTAAATCAATTTGACTGTATTCTACACTGTATTCAACCCCCTTCTACAGTGTTGTGTGACCTAACTCAGAATGATCCTCCACCTCCACATCATCAAAAAACTCAAGATAATTGCGATCTTTTAAGTTCTGCGTAATTTTAAAAGGTCTTTTTGATCTTCACACAGACGGGCACGTGTTATCAGCATTCCATTGATTTTAACACAATAACATATCTAGTTCCATATTTAATAAATTTTACGCTTTCATGAGATAATATATCTGGATTTGTAGAAGCTGTAATTGTAGATGCCAGAAGTTGGAAATTAATCCTATTATATCCCAGCTGTTGTGTGCATTTTGGAACTGGTTTAGCTATATTTGCAGATTTTGGTATATTTAAAATTATTTACAAAAATAGCAATATTCGGAAGTCACAATATCATAATATAATTTAAAAATTCAGGTATTGACTGAATTTTACCTGGATTGTTAGAACACGTTATTGCAGAAGTTGGAAGTTCAAAAATAATATTACGTTGTCCCATATGTGTCGTGGATTTTGGAGTTGGAACTTGTTCATTCCTCAATTCCGGTAAATCTAGAAATTAAAATGATTAATTCAGAGATGCTTAAATTCCGGTAAATCAGCACTTTAAAACTAAAAAAATTGTTAAACGTTGCAAGTTCACATTCTGTAACCTCCTTGATGAAGGAGTGACTCCACTTGCAAATTGACCCACACATGATGATTTGCCTGCATGTTCAAGATGCTCTCAAATAATATCACAATTGAAACATATAGGAAATTAAATGAATAACATTTGTAAACACTGACCATCTCCATATGAGGAATTAACTGATTTAAATGCAGCAAAATTTACAAGAGTATATGTGGTACCACTCAATGGTGAGGTACCACTCAATGGTGACGGCGTAAATCTACCTGGACCTGTAATTGTTTGTTCACCAAATTAGCTGTTGTTTTCATTTACTATACCACAAACAATTCTTAAATGTCAGTTTGCAACATCAGTAAATGTAAATAATTACCAAGTTTCAATGTGGGTGGTGTTTGAAAATTATTAGATTAGGCACTGGAAGATCTGCATCGCTCGTTGTCAATTAAGTTACCCATTGGATTTGGAGCTAATCCTTCAAATGTACGTGGGACACGATTTATGTTGGAACCATGTGAGAAATCATTAAGATTCAATGTTGACAGTGGAACTCGATTATGTGTTGCAGGAAAAATTAAAAGAATCTTATCATGCGTACATGACACATTGAATGGAAATAAATAATTTAACAAAATATTGCTTTTAATACACGTACATTGATTCACTGTTGTTGAAACCTTGTTAGTATTATTCACTACCGGTTTTTTAGTAGTATGGGCAGTTGTAAATTTATCAATAGGATTCATGGGTATTCGTTTTGTTCCTGCAACAATTTAAGAATCATTTAGTAATATAAACATAGAAAACGACATGACAAATTTGTCTATGGATGTCTACCGTGCTTCGTTGCATCTGATGTAGCATCAGATCTTGCGTTTTTTACCACTGAACTTTTTTGTTTTGTTTTCAAAAGCTGTGTGCCTGTCTGGTTGTTTAGTATTTCGGACACTAAACAGAACATACATTTAATCATATCATAATAATTTAATAATCTAAAATATCACAGAAAAATAAATAAAAACACAAACCATGCTTTGGCATTTCAGTATTGTCAACAGATTGCCTAGCATTAACGTGTGCATTTTCATTTGCAAAAATTGATGAACCTGGTTCACGAAAAAGCAAGGATTTTTGGAAATATTTGAATACAAAACATGATTTAATCATGTGAAATTAAACAGTAAACAAGTAATACAAACACCTTACCATGCTTAGGAATTTCAGTAATGTCAGAAGATTGGCTAGTATTTATGTGTGCATTTTCATCGACATAACCTGATGAACCTGGTACATCCAAAAAACAAACAATTCTTTGCTATATGACACCCAATAAACTCAGCACAGAATACTTATTTGGAAGAACATAAACAAATATTGCAAGGCACACATACCGCTCATTAAATGTTCTGCAAAATGAGAAATATATTTCGTAAACAGACTTCGTTTTGAAAGAGAAGATAGTTATTGTGTTGTATGTTTCAATCGTCGCTTGTTATATGGTGTTAAGATTTAGATCAACAAATAAACATGTTGTGCAGAGATATAACCTATGATTAACATGAACAGGATATGTACAACCAAAGATGAACATGCACTGTATAATAAAAATATCAGAATACTCATATTACCAGGTTCCAATGAAGTGGAGACAGTGGCAAGGCCGTAGGCGGTCGTTTGGAAGCTGTAATTCATGAAAGAAAGGAATAAGAAAACGTAATGTACATAGCCGATGAAGGAGGATGAATTGCTAACCTGAATGATTTCCTGGTGTTCGATATTTGGGTTCTTCATACATTGGTTCTTTCATCATTAATATTCAGGTTACAGAATGATCTATATGAAAATTATCGAGCCAAACAAAGTTTAGAAGAACTGTGCAGTCCTTTGGCAGCCATCAATGGTGAATGAAACCAGGAAGGTGAGAAGAGAGTCAATCTGCAAAAATTATGTGCTTGAATTGTGGATCAGTTTTGAAAATTGAAAATTTTGTTATAATCTGTTAGGTATAGATTTAATTTTTACCCATGAATTTGATTATTACCCATGGATAATTCATAACCCGATCCATTAACCCATTTTAGATTCTTCATTTACATATATTCCCATATTTTTAAAAAAGTTAAGTAGAAAATTTCAATTTTTTTGGGTACAAAGTAATTTCATGGAATTATTCAGTAGCAGGAATTAAGAATAGTAGATATATAAATTTTGTATCAAAACAGGAAAAACCCAAACAGATAAACTCAGACCACTTTTGACCGACAATAGTGGCATTTACATTAACCGTTTTGGAACTGCTTTGAGGTGTTCTAGCTTTCCCACTGCTATCCCCATTGTCTCGGTCATGTCTATGATTATGGCATTCTCGCTAAGCTCCCAGTCAAAATGATGAAGTAAAGAGGCTAGAATTAGTGGCATCATATTTTCCACCAATGGAAGACCAGGGCATATTCTTCTGCCAGCACCAAATGGTAAAAACTCAAAATTTAGACCCTTGAACCCTATTTTGGAGTCCAAAAATCTTTCAGGTTTGAAAGACAATGCATCCTCCCAATTCTCTTCATCATTTTGAATTGCCCACGTGTTGACAAAGACTTGTGTATCTTTTGGAATAGTGTAGCCCATGAAGTTGGTATCACGAATCGCCTTTCTTGGAACTAGAAGTGGAAGGGGAGGATGTAACCGTAGGGTTTCCTCCACAGTTGCCCGCAAGTAAGGCAGATTATCGACATCGTTCTCTTCCAGTTTCTTGTTAGCTCCAACAACTCTAGCCCACTCAATTGTGGTGTTCATCGATTCTGTTCCACCGATAAACATTTCTTGGGCATTAATAAATTATAAAAATCTTATAGATCATGCTTGGTATATATTTGTAAAAGCTATACTTTGAAATCATCTGTGCTTCAAACTGACCATAACGAATATAGTGACCTGTCGTTGTGATAATTTAGTTGGTTCATCCTTTCCAGTTCCCTCAAAATCTAGCAACACATCCAAGAAGTCTTTCCGCTCATTTGATGACCCTCTTTTCTTGTGTTTTCGCTCTTCCAGACGCTCCTTTACGAATCCTGAACTAATCTCTAATGTTTTTCCCAAATCACGATTACTTCTCCTCCTCAATCCTTGCAGATCAAGCCACATAATCTAAGGAAACAAGTCGGAAACATTTGGACTACCAAAGCATTCTAACAATTCTGTCATGGCGATGTAAAATTCAGAAGCAGTCCTTGAATATGGATCCACCAAGTCACGTGATAGCACAAGATTTCCCATCATGTTAAATAGTGCTGGAAACACAAACCGTGTCACCTCAATTCCACTACTTCCACAGGTTTTGGCTTCCTTTTCAATCCATAATAGCATATCATCCACGCATTTACGTCTAATCAACTTTGTTTCAGCAATTTTCTTTTTAGTGAATAGTTCAATAGCACAAATATATTAAAAAAAATGCAGTAGCCTTGCCATTTGTGATGATAGCTCTGGAGTTCGTTATCTTTTCAGACAAAGCTGTTAATTTGGTTAGTACTTCAGATTACATTACTTCAGAAGAGCGTAAGTTGAATATATCTACTCTAATAAACAAAACATTCTTACTCTTTACTTTTTAGTAGTGTAGGAAGCCCCGCCTCAATTCACATTTATCACTTTGTTGTTTTTCATGTCAAGTAAGACTTAATCATAAGATATAAATCAGAATTTAGAATTTTCTTTAGGGATGTTCCTCTTCATTGATGTAAACTCTGATAAATTATATGCAAATGTGGATGATGACCCTCCGAGATCAGGTGAGATGCGTGCAGGTGCAAACTGGCCCGGATACCTAGTGTAACAAATAAAATCCAGTAAAATACAAAGCTTTGGGAGCAATGAGTTTCCAGGAAAAAAAACAAAGCTTTGTCCTATAACTACAAGTTGATCATGTTAGATATCTAAAGTTGCATTTAAATACATATTTTCTATCTATATACATTGCATTTAACATAATCTTTTCAGGCTAAAAAATTTATGTATATTATGACATTATTTTGTAATGTAGGTGTATCAGAGGAAGTTGTTAAGAGGGCTACATACCAATGCTGGATGGAGGGTCATCGATTAGGGTGTGCAAGGAGGCCTATCGCACAGGGTGCAGTTTAAATGGGCCCCAAAATTATCAAATACGTATGGATAATTTTAGTATGTGGTAACTTTGGGTATACAAGGTCATGAATATGAATATTTAATATGATATCATACTTGTGTTGGAGTTATTTTGTGATTTATTTTTAATAAATTTTGTTATATATATAATGCTTCACACGTATGTATTTTTTCACTTCTACGAAGTCCCTAAATTTTTGTCTAACTCAGGGCCTCAAAAAAGGTTGAGACGAGCCTCGATAGATAGTCTTTCATTAGAGCACATTGTATAGCTGGCTAGCTGCACACTAAAAACATAATTACAATATACCTATAAAACTACCCTTCCAACACCTTAGAGATTTCGAAGGAATTGGCACTTTAACAATAAGCAGTATAAATAGCTATGTTTAGAATTACTGAGTCTAATAGTAGTAGCATTTGAAGCTTTAGTTGATGATTTGAGTTTGCTCTGTCAAGTAGTTCCCATGTTATTCATCAATTTATTCATAGTTCATTTTTATTTTATTTCCGCAGACATGAATTATCTCCTGCATTGGTACACATTCATTATGTAATACCAACACTTGATCAAGTAATAGGGTAAAATATAATTGGAGGAGCTACAGTATTGCAGTTTCTGTTACTTTTATCAAACTGAACAGCTAAAACAGAAAATAGAGCACTAGAGTTGCAGAGGATAAAACCAGATTCAAATATCTCATTAATTGGAAAACAGAAAGTTGTGGTACTAGCTTTACCAGGAAGCATATAAACCAAACTACATAGTACGTATTAAGCCTAACAGAAAAGATACCTTATCAATAAGACAAGAATATCCCTCTGAGATTATTACACATAAAAATGTTCACTGAAATATAATTAGGCAGGGATTAAAATAGTGACACTCTAAGTGACACTTTAGGCTATGTAGAAATGTTGCATTGACTGAGGTGTATGGTCTCCATTACTCCCCCTCAAGCTGGGAGGGGAGCTTTGCTGCAGCTCCTAGCTTGCTCAGCAAATGATAATGTTGGTTAGTAGATAGGGCCTTACTGAGTATGTCAGCAACTTGAGAGTATGATGGGATGTGCTTACTGACTATAACTCCAGACTTCACTTTATCCCAGATGTAATGACAGTCCACTTCAACATGTTTTGTTCTCTCGTGGAGCACAGGATTAGCTGCCAAGGCAAGAGCAGCTTGGTTATCACAATAAAGCAGTGTTGGTGGTAGTTTAGTAATCCCCATGTCTTTGAGGAGAGCAGAGCCATATAACTTCACACGAGACAAGGGCCATCGACCTATATTCGGCCTCAGAAGTTGACCGCGCCACCACATTTTGCTTTTTGGTTTTCCACGAGATGGGAGAAGAACCAAGTAGAACACAGAAACCGGTGGTGGATCTCCTCGTCATTGGGCATGTGGCCCAATCACTGTCACAGTACGCCCTTAATTCAGCTGTATTAGATGAAGCGAGGAGGATTTCCTGACCAGGATTCAAGTTGACATATCTCAGAAGCTTCACAGCTGCGTCCATGTGCACTGTAGTTGGATGCTGTATAAATTGTGTTAAGATATGAACCGAGAAAGAGATATATGGGCGAGTTATTGTGAGATATATAAGTTTCCCAAGCAGGCGTTGGTACGAGTGAGCATCTCTGAGATATTCTCCACTGTCAGCACTTAACCTCAAGTGTATGTCCATGGGAAGTTTTAAAGGTGTAGTAGCTGTGAGGTTGTACTCAGCAATGAGGTCTGTAGCATACTTCTTTTGAGAGACGAAGAATCCAGCTGAAGATCTGCTAATTTCGAGCCCCAAAAAATAATGAACAGCTCCCAAGTCCTTCATTTTAAAGATACTGGACAACATGGACTTGAGATGATCGATGACCTTGATGTTATTACCAGCAAGAAGAAGATCGTCAACATACACGAGAACCAGGGTGATAGTCGATTCTGTAGTGCAAGTAAATAAGTTGTAATCTGACAGAGATTGAACATACTGTAGATCCTTCAAGGTGGTTGACAATTTCTCAAACCAATTGTGTGGTGCCTGACGAAGTCCGTACAGGGACTTCTTCAATTTACAGACCAGATTACATTTTGAAAGGTCCAACTCCCCTTGATTTAGTACAATCATGCTGCCAACGTGGGTGTAACCTAGAGGAAGTTTCATGTAAACCGTTTCATACAGTTCCCCATGAAGAAAGGCGTTAGTAACGTCCATTTGCATCACATGCCAATTTTGTAACGCAGCCACAACCAACAATGCTCTCACTGTCGTCATCTTAGCCACAGGGGCGAAGGTGTGTTCATAATCGACACTGTAAGTCTCTCGACAACCTAATATGACCAATCTTGATTTGTACCTCTCAATACTTCCATCGGGAGCAAATTTTGTCTTGTAAAGCCATTTGCACCCAATAGCTTTCTTAGTTGGAGGCAAAGGAACAATGTCCCACGTGTCATTTGCTTCAAGTGCATCCAATTCGACATTCATGACTTGCACCTAGTTAACATCTCGGACAACTTGCTTGAAGCTAACTGGATCATTTCGAGCAGTCAAAGAAGCCATGAAACAATGAAAGAAAGACTCAATAGGTTGAGCAGCAACCGTAATCAAGTTTGCATACGGGTTTGGGAAAGGTGAATATACGATTTCATCCAGGTGGGTGGTTTGTGCACTCTAGAGGATCTTCTAGGTTGAGGTGTAAGCTGATGTTCATCTTCAACATCATGACTCTCACCAACTGCAGGTGAGTCATGCGAATCAGATAAGGGAGACAAGTTTGGATCACTGGTTGGTGATGGTGTTTCAGTCGCAGTGGTTACATCAAACAACTCATCATCAGCATACAAGTTTGTGGTGCTTGTTGGCATAGGTGTTGGAAGAGGAAGCATATATGGCTTGGGTGTGGCTGGGTTTAAAGGGTACACATCTTCATGAAACTTTACATCCCGTGACACAAACATTTGCATAGTTTTCAAATCCAAAAGTCGATAACCTTTTTGGTTTGGAGGGTAACCCACAAAGTCACAGGGTATTCCTCTAGCTTCCAATTTATCACTGCTATGTATCGGGTTAGTGGAAAATGCCAAACAACCGAATGACCTTAACAGTGTGTAATCAACAGGTTCAGCATAAAGCATTTCATAAGGACATTTATTGTGAAGGACTGAGGAAGGTAATCTGTTGATAATGTAAGCTGCAGTCAACACTGATTCACCCCAAAGAGACAGCTGCAATCCTGATTGAAATATTAAAGCTTGAGCAATTTCAAGCACATGCCTATGCTTTCTTTCAACACGCGCATTCTGCTGCGGCCTATAGTTGCACGATGTTTGGTGCAATATTCCTTGTGATTGAAAATAGGCTTGACACGCACCATCTTTGAATTCGAGTGCATTATCCGACCTCACCACTTGTATTGAGGACTTGAACTGTTTTTGAACAAAACAGAGAAACGTTTCCAGAGTTTTTAGAAAATCTGACTTGTGCTGTAGCAAGTAAATCCAGGTCATACGTGAATAATCGTCCACGATGGTGAGAAAATACTTAAACTTTTTCCTGGTGGGAACCTTGTAAGGCCCCCAAATGTCTGTATGAATCAGTTCAAATGCTTTAGAAGCACATGACTCACTTGCAGAAAATGACAATTTTACAAACTTTGCCATGGGACATGTCAAGCAGACTTGCTCAGACACACTTGTATAAGGCCTTACACATTCAATATATTTCAATTTAGATATGGGTGCATGACCCAATCTATTGTGCCACAATGTGTACTGATCTAGCAGAGATGATTTATTCACAGAGAGACACTGTTGGGTTACCTTTGTAGACATGACTGCAGATGATTGATTTGATAGGTGATAGAGACCATTAGACACCAGGCCTTCACCTTTTACTTTATGAGTTTCATAATCCTTAATTGTGCACATAGTTGGAGAGAACACCACATAGCAATTGTTGTCTTGAGATAGCTTGTATATAGAAAGCAGATTGTGAGTAAAGGTTGGCACATACATCACATTGAGCAATTTTAGACCATTCTTTAGGCACACATCCCCAAGATGAGACACCACAACCTTTGCACCAGCAGGCAAATTCACTGTCATATTTGTCTTTGTAGCTCTGACATTGAAAAAAAGATTGAAGTTGGAAGTCATGTGATCAGTAGCACATGTGTCCATGATCCATATATCAGATTTCAGTTGCACTGTATTACATGATATCATGCCAGAGAAGGGGCTCATGACATCTTCATCAGATTCTCGGGTCATTGACTGAGAGGGAATGAGTTGCAACAATTGTTGCAGTTGTTGAGGGGAGAACATAATGGGTTGAGACGAATTGATATCAACAGAGTTTGGCTCAGCTCTAACATGTGTAGCAGTAGCCCCTTTAAATGGAAAGGATTGCCTAGTATTTGACCTAGGAGAAGAGTGATGTTTGTAGGTTTGGGCAGAAAAAGGTTTTGGTTTATATTTATAATGCCACTTAGGGTATCCAATGACATCCCAACACTTATCAGGAGAGTGACCTTTGCCTTTACACACACTACAAGGCACACCTCTTTCATTGTTCACAGAACTTTTACTAAACATAGCGAACATATCATTTTCATAGCTTAAAGGTTGTTTCAAAACATCTCTTTGTGTCTCCTTTTGTTGTATAGCTGCACATGCTGTTTCAACACTAGGAAGAGGTGTGAGCATTAACAAATGACTACGCTGAAGAGTATAAATCTCATCCAATCCATTAAGAAACTGAAACAACTTACTTTCTTCCTTTTGAGTATTTATAGCTTTTAACAGTTTTGAGACATCATCACTAACAGTGGTCACTGTGGGTAATAAATTCATAGAGTCCAATTCTTCCCATATACTACTCAAAGAAGTGAAATACTCAACTATGGAAGACCCATTTTATTTCATACCAAAGAGCTCTTTATTCAACTTATATTTTCTAGACCCATGCACTAGCTGAAAATGTTTTTCTAACTGAGACCAAATTTCAGAGGCAGATGTGATAAACAAGACAGATTTTTTAATCGAATCAGAGACATTATTGAGGATCCAGGAGGTTACCATACTGTTGCAGGTGTCCCGTTGGATGGCTTCAGACGATTCAGCAGTATTCCTCACTTCTGTTCCGGTAACAACACCGATCTTTCGTTTGGAGGATAGTTGTATCTCCATAGACCGTTTCCACGACCGATAGTCACCTGCACCTTCAAGTTTCGTTACACTAATCGATAGTGGGTTATCTGAGGGATGCAAAAACAGAGGGTTGTGCATATCAGTAAAGGAGAATTTACTTCCACTGGCCATAACAACACACAAGCACTGCTACACTCTACTCAACACTGTTTTCAACACAAACAGATCTTACACAGGTTTGAACACACACAGAGTTTTCAGGGATGAGAAGACACTATTTGAATCGAACACACACACTCTATTCAACTCACTCTTCACAGGTGTTTCCTCATTAGCAGCTCTGATACCATGTTATTTTATCAAACTAAACAGCTAAATGAGAAAATAGAGCACTAGAGTTGTAGAGGATAAAACCAGATTCAAATATCTCATTAATTGAAAAACAGAAAGATGCGGTACTAGCTTTACCAGGCAGCATACAAACCAAACTACATAGTACGTAATAAGCCTAACAGAAAAGATACCTTATCAATAAGACAAGAATATCCCTCTGAGATTATTACACATAAAAATGTTCACTGAAATATAACTAGGTAGGGATTAAAATAGTGACACTCTAAGTGACACTTTAGGTTATGTAGAAATGTTGCATTGACTGAGGTGTATGATCTCCATTAGTTTCTAGACAAGAAAAATACCAAAGCAGAGTACAACTCTGCGCCCTCTTAAGATCCTGTTATCCCTAAACGGTCTCCTTTGGCACTGCTCTCAAATGTTCTAATCTTTCTACGGTTATTCCTATCTTCTCTGTCATGTCCAACGACAGCTTATGCTTATCATTTTCACAAAACTTCCACTCGAAATGGTGAAGTAATGAGCCTAGAAATAAGGGTAGCATATAATGAGCCAATGGTAGACCCGGACAAATCCTTCTCCCAGCCCCAAATGGAATGAAATTAAAATTTTGACCCTTGTACTAATGCTCGAGTCTAAAAATCTTTCGGGTTTGAAAGCTAGTGCATCTTCCCAACTTCCTTCATCTCGTCCAATCGCCCATGCATTAACAAAAACATTTGTGTCTTTGGGAATAGTATAGTCCATGAAGTTTGTATCGCGAATTGCCTTTCTTGGAACTAAAAGTGGTAGTGGAGGATGTAAGCGTAGAGTTTCTTCCACGGTGGCTCGCAAGTAAGGCAGATTGTCAAGGTCACTCTCTTCCAGTTTCCTTTTTGCTCCCACAACTCTGGCAAGCTCGGCTTTGATTTTTATCATAACTTCAGGTTTATTGAGAAGCTCGGACATTGCCCACTCAACTGAGGTGCTTGTCGTGTCTATTGCAGCTATAAACAGATCCTGCACAATTGTTCTACACAGATAAGCAAAGTATTACTGAACTGGTATTTATCAAGAAGATGTTTGGCCTAGCTTTAAGCTACACCGATCCGCTTTAAGCTATAGTCCTACTTAAACTTACCACTAGAAGAATGCTGATTTGGCTTTCTGATAATTTAGCTGGTTCATCCTTTCCTGTTCCCCTGAAATCTAGCAAAACATCCAAAAAGTCATTGCCAGATCTTTCTTCATTCTGGTGCCCCTGTTCAACACGCTCCTTTACAAATCCTGAAGTGATTTCCAGGGTTTTCCCCAGAACGTGATCAGTCCTCCTCCTCAATCCTTGTAGATCAAGCCATCTCAGAGTAGGAAATAAATCAGAGACATTGGGACGGCCCAGGCACTCTAAGAATTCAGTCATGGCCGAGTAAAATTCAGAGCCCATCCTGGAATGTGGGTCAACCAAGTCTTTAGATAGTATCATATTTCCAATTGTGTTGAATAATGCTGGAAAAACAAACTCTGTCACCTAAATTCCACTGCTTCCACATTTTTTCGCTTCCCTTGCAATCCATAGCAACATATCATCCACACATTTGCGCCTAATCAACAATGTTTCAGTGATTTTGTGTTTAATAAATAACTCAGCAGCACATATCCGTCTCAAAGTGCGCCAGTAGGAAGAATATGAAACTAAACCCATAGAACTCTTGAAAAATTCATGCGACCTCATTGCCTCGACAATAGTCCTGTCAATGAAGGAAAGATCGTGGTTCTTGAACAACTCTTCGGCTGCAGCTGAAGAAAGAATTACCAAGGTCTTGACAGAACCAAGATTTAACCACACAACAGGACCATACTTTTGTTTTAGAGCTGCTACACCTCTGTGCGGTAGCCACCCAAGATCGAAAACATTGCCAATAAGCGGCCAACCTGTTGGCCCAGGAGGGAGCTTGGAACCAAAATTATTATTGGTCTTCCTCCTCAAGTGCCATACAAGTGAGATGAAACAGATAATAATGGACAAAACAACATAGTCCCAAATCCTCTCCATGTCTAAATTTTTGACTTTGTAATCTAGCGTCAAATGAGAAAGATTATGAAAAGAAGGAACCATATGCATGCATATATATATCACATTTAATGTTGTCACACACACATGAAAGGGGAGCTCAAGTCATAGATGATGGCCTAATAAATTATAACAAATGTCATCCTAGTTTGATTTTGTTGTGCTAATCATTTTCATTGCCGAAGATGCGAAACTACAGACTGCAATGAAGTGCGTCTAACAAACATTTGTAAAGTATCATTATAACATTGTTATTATTATTTCAAAAACTTATCGTGAAGTTTTTGAACTTATTATGTTATACTTATGCATTTCCCAACAAGATAGTTCATAGTTGCGCATCCCAATTCTCAAATAAGGTGTGCGAAAGACTTATTGTTACCCTGTTAAAATACCGACTTGTAATGTCTGATGCAAGATGAGTTACATGTGTTGCTTAATTGGAGGCATAGAGCCCTGTCAGGTGATGAATGAGGCTCGGAGGAAAGACTTGGGCTCTTTAGACATTGATATGGTTTGTGTTGGGTGTAGACCAGATGAGATGATAGGCACGAAACAAGTGATGTTCGTGAAGATGAAGATAGACTGAATCGTAAATATACAGGGCAGTTCATCTAAAGCTGTGCAGGCACTCGAAAACTGTACAAGTGCAAACGACTTCTAATGTTCTACTAGGCACCTCAAAAAGACCAAGGGATGGTGCAAAAGGCTTCTAGGGGATATCTAGAGTTGTTCTGTTTTCAGCCTTAAACTTTTAAACAGACGGTGATTTTTAGCTCAAAATATTATATATTGCCCTCTCTTGCATCTAATCTTATTTTACCTCTCTTCTCTGTTGTACAGTTTATAGTTGTATATTTATAATTCATGTGCTTGGGAGCTTTATGATTTGTACTTGGGATTTGGTAGCTTTGTGCTAGTGCCTTGTCATTAGTCTCAGAATATTAAGCATATAACAATACAAATACCAACTAAATGATCAACATATACACAAGGATAATAACACTAAAGCACGGTAAAATTTACAATAGCTGAACCAGAAGCAGCAATATAATATTTACAATTGCCGGATACTATAGATGATCCTCGCAGGAAAAATAAAATATAAATTACAAACAAGCTGTGTGATACAACACATTTAAACTCGGAAAAAATACACATAATTACAGACCGTCCCTGATGCCCAAAAAATGCGTGGTCTATGCATCATTCTTATTAGTGTCTTGTTTAGAGCTTCAGTGACCAGCGAGTTAAAAAAAATCAGCTTCCAGAAAGAGTGCTCTATAAATTTTTCTTATCATGGGGGACCCAATATGAGTTGATAAGATTATATTTTTACACAAAATGAAGAATTTCTAGTAGCTTTAATGCATTTACAAGATAATTTTCCGTACTTACAAAGATACAATAACTTAAACTCGATATTAAGCATCACATTTTCATCATCTAGGCTCCTGCTTTAATTGGATTCCACTGGGTAGTCCAAACATCATTCTCTGGACATGCAAGAAAAATCAGTAAGTAGCAGAGACATATAATGCATGGCAGTGTGTAGCTTTACTAAATGTAATGGGGTTTATCGAAAGAAAATAATGATTTATGAGCTCTAGGATCTGCAACAGACAACGAAGTATTACTAAACTAATAATAACCATATACCCGAGTACAAAACAAAAAGTTGTTGGTTGTATATGTTGGATAGGTTTGGAAATGAACTAAGACCATAGGTTATTTCCGGATAAACATAAAAGAAAGGATGCGTAAAAGACCACATGCTGCACTAAGCTGTACTCCAAATGAAATATGTTTTAACATTAACACAAGAATATTACCTGAAACGTAATCGGCAAGATACTATTCGCAAGTTCCTCATTTATGGATAAAGGCAGTGGTGGCATCCGGCCCATGACACCCCGCATATTACTCATGCTGCAATAATTTAACGAACTTAAGGATCATTCCACTACTGAATACTAATTACATTGCAGAAAATTGGAACACATTGACTGCCCGACACAGAGATGGGCTTGAGGACCAAAGTATCCAACAGTTAAAACACTCATTTTCGTCCAATGTTTTACTCTCAGTTCTAAAAGTTGGTGACTTATCAGGATTAATAACCAGAGGGTGACTAATCGACTCAATTATGCAAAAATCGGGCAAAAAATTGTTTTTTGTAAACATCGGTAAAAATTGGTCTAATCGATCAAAACGGATTAATCAATCAAAAATCGGTTTAATTGTTAAAAGTTAGTAACAAATATATAAATTATTTAAAAGATAAAAAGGTACAAACTTAAATAAAACATAAGAACAAGTAAATTCTCATACTCCGATTCCCGCTTTTTACAACACAAGTTTTACACTTTACTACATATATAATTATTTGCATTAACAAATTATATTTCCAAATAAATAGAAAGAAAACTGCACTGATAAGTTCCACGTACTGGTTTAAGATGGTAGTGATATTGTTCCTTGTGCAACTAAAGAGGTCGATGTTTTCCTGCAACTGTATATAAACTGTGTTAGGATGACATCAGCTGCAAACATAGGCTATATGAATATCAAGCTTTTGACAAAAATAAGCTTACTGCATGGACCTAGTCATTTTTCAATTAAACAGGAATTAGTTAGAAGAAACGTCAGATGAAGGTTAAAATATAATGAGGAACCGACTGGCACATTATTGAAGCCCAAATTTTTATTTTGCAACTTTCCTTGTACCAAGAAGGTTAAATAAATTTAATTGGCAATGGGACTTCAATTTACCTTAAAAACTGAAAGATTAGCTGAAATATGCCTAAGAACTTCATTGTTTTGTTCCAAAAGATGCCTTGCACCATCTAAAGCTGAATTCAACAATGAAATTAATATCAGTGATGTCGGTACTATATACGACTATGTAATCCTGAACCCTGCAAAACATGTGCCATGTAATAGAAACATAGCTCTCTTTTACCAGGAAGATAGTGTCACAAACATTAAAAATTTAAAGACTAAGCAATGTGGGAAGAGTTGCACCTGAAACAAGGTTTGCTTAAACTACAACGTGTAGAAGTTAAAAGAAAGAAGACAGAGAAAATTAAAAGGGAGTTCAATTATAACAAAACACATATGTGCTGCAATTGACAAGCATAACAAATCTTGAGATAACGAAGAAAATAGACCATAGTTTTTTCACCTTTTACCCCAATGTCACTCTACTTTTTGCATTGTATTAAAACAACGCTGCATTTCATAGGCTGTAGTTACTTATTCATTAGTCATCACACAGTTATAGACAAGATAGGTTTAAAGTTTCAATCAGAGGGAAAAGGGCAACCACGGTATATACATAAAAGAGATAGTGGATGATACAGTAGTAAAGGATAGAAAAAACTCGGAAATAGCAAAACCACTTTTCTACAAAGATTCAGATAGCATGCTACTGGAATTCCTGTAAAAAGACAAACGACAGAGGCTTTTGTAATATAAGAAAAAATTGCATCCCGCGGCATAACAAATGACAAAAAAGTATATTCAGAGGTAGAATGACAAGTAGACGACACTTGTTTGAAATCTCTTAGATGTAATAAAACAAAGGACATACTCAAACACAATGATTCAACCTTCATCCTCTTCAAAGCATATATCATGACTAAACTCCAAAATCTCCCCTACAGAAGTACAGCTCATCCTTTCCAAACAATAGAAAAACTAACTCATCATTACCCTACACAATTTGATGCAGACACTGCATCTACAATTCACTCCTTGTGGTGCAGCAGACAATTGTCAATCGATGCAAGTAAAGGTGAATAGAAACCTACATTTTCTATTATGATCTTCAAGAAATGGCTATTATATCAAATTGACATCCCTGCTAGAGAAAGCATAGTAACGGGTACCAATGAAGCCTGCAAAGCAGCTTATATAACACTTGTACGCAAGTCCCGTAACTGCAGAAGACCTTTGCCATTTTCAGCATGTCTGTTTGTTTATAAGTATACATTTTAGATAAAAGACTTATAACTAAATCTCCTAATGATACTTTGATTGTCTGATTTTTTTAGACTAATTTAGTGTATCTTCAGACCACACTCTTCGTTGCCCATCACAAAGAAGAATGTCCTAGTGCTACAAAGAAATAAAATGTAACAAATAATTGGAGCCTTAATTATATAGGTTTGTGTCACTATGCTTTATACAGTAAACACATGTAAACAACCTGAATGGCAAAAAAAACTCCAATTTTGAAACACAAAATGAAGAAGCTGACCTTCACGAGACATGCGATCGTTTCCGTTTTGATAGTTTCTCATAAAAGAATAACCAGCTACGCTCAATGGTGCAGTTGAAGATGTGGTTGCTTTAGAAGCTGATTCCATTAATTTATCCTGTTGAAACATGACTTTTAGTATGTCATGTTTGTTCAAGTTTCAATCATTACCAGTCGTCACGTGGTATGATACAGCAGAAAACCAAGAACATATCTACCAATTACAATCCACTATACCATAATTGCGTATATGACATTATAACTTGTAAGCAAATTACCAAAAAAAGCCGACCTTTGATCCCCTAGCAAATGTATAATTTTTACTGTTTTTATTTGTATACCTTTATCATCATTTCTACATACAATGTTGTGCCAATTGAATTCCAGAAAATTTAACATGTTCCAATAAAAGATAGAACGCACAAGAACATTTATTTTCTGAAATACCTTACTATCTTTCACTTTCTTCCCAAAATTATGATCTTCCTGTTTCCTTCGCTTTCTCTGTCAAAGATGTATCTAAGTAAGCATGTAAACTTAATAGGGAAGAGATAATTATTCTACAGGTCTAGTCAATGCAATGTTTAGACTTCAGACATCTCTAACTATGTCTATTATCCCTTTTTCCTAGATATTTTGGCTAATCTGTTATTCAGATTAAAGACTAGAAGCTTTGGACTAGCATTGTTGAACTTCAAAGTGACGGTTTGAAGTGCATTCTGCAGACTGAGCTTAGTCTATATACTCTTAACACTTAACAGGAGGTCCGGGATTACATGTGTAGTCTATCAAGTGCACTGATAATGTTATTTTTGGTTTTTAACAGTTCAATTGTAAAATAACCACCTCACAGGCTCACAGAAAATGCAAGTCTGGTTAGTAACAAAACGTAACATTTGCACACTCTTAAATACACGTAATTACAGTACACGATAACTCCTTTTTTAGCATCAGGTGTTGGGAGAGAATCTTGATTGGTGTGAGACACCATAACAGGAACAAATAATTGCCTCTACAGAGAGATTGTAGTTTACTAGTATGCCTGCGGCAATGAAACAAAAGGGCTATGCTGGATTATTTTATTGCCAAATTAAATCATAGTAATTAAGTTAGGATCTTACCGTCATCCATCTACACCTCAAAGCAACGTCCCGTACAGTTTTGTCATGTAACAGAGCTGCGATCTTGATATACCTCAGAATACTGGGTTCATCAGCATATCTGCAAGTTTAGAAGACCAAATTATATGCAAATTGACATGATATGAAGAAGAAATATATTTCATGTTTACAATAAAATGTTTAAAATCATAAATTTAAGAACGATCTAAGAGTAACCTAACAGATGAGCCCTACCTATGAAAATTTTAAAAGGCTTAATGACTTAGCACATGAAGCCGAAACAGATAAACAGATAGTTAAACTGAAAACATACTACAAGCTTCACAATATAAAAAAAAAGTCACTTCCAAAATTAATAGTCTAAGGCATGAATAGTTCACCGTCAAGTAAAATCCAAGATACCTCCCCATTTGTTCACACCAGAAGTTACCCTAAACTTTCAGACAAATAAGTGAACCTGTGGTACAAATCTCCCCTATAATATCTTAATTTTTACTTCTAATTACCTTTGGAGGAATAAATTTAAGGATTCTACACTTAAGATAAAAGAAATACAAATTTTCTAATAATATGTCGTACATAAGGATAATGCCACTTGAAAATCAGAAATATCAAGTTTACTTGGGACTCTTTATATTCAGATCATAACAAGGTTAGTATTAGAAACTAAAAATGCTTTGTGGACTTAGATAGGGGAAAAGAAAATTTTGTAACCGGTGCTAAGCGAATTAAAAAATGAAAAAAGAAAAACAAATAAGAAGCACACACAAAAGCATATTTAATTTGGAAGAGGCTACCTACTTAGCAAGTCCTTCCTCCAACCTGTACTGCTCCTCAACAGACCACTCCACAGCCAAGCCCGCTTCGTGCTTAAGGCCTGGAACTGAATCGACAAGAAGAGAGCTAGAAGTACTTGTAGCTTGAGGCACTCTTAATCCACTATTACTACTTGAACTTCCTAAAACAATATTCCCCTCGGCATTTCTATTCACTCCATAGTAGTTCCCCATCATAATCATTCCAGAACTATTGTCCATCACACTTGATTGAAAAGATATCTGCCGATTAAGAACCGGACCCATACTTTGCTCATGGAAGTATCCACTATTTGATTTCGCAGCCATCTTTCGTATATAATTTCCCAATAATAGCACCTAAACCCCCGTAAACTCCCTCCTAAGATGCTTAATTGTATAAAAGCTTAAAAACTACCACATTCTAGAATACAAACACCCTAAAACAAACTCTGAAACAAAAACTAGTAACAATTCAGAGTAAAAATTGAAACTTTATAAATTTTTCTACAACCCTTAATTAGTGAAGCTGAAATTTCAAGAACCAAACTGCCCTCAACTAAAGAATACCCAATTCAAATATAAAGCATTACTCAACATTCATTCAAACCCTAAATTTTTTAGATAACAATAAAGCCAGCTAAACCCTAAACACAACCAAAAATACACCAAATTACAGCATAAAAACTTCTTTCACAACATAAAAATCAAATCTTTAGACACTTTAACACAACCCCAAGAACCCAAAAAACACCCACATAATAAAAATAAAAACTTTATAGAATCTTTAAAGAAATGGAAATAAAAAGATGGAACCTTTAATAAGGGGATGCAACTTGTCCTTTGAATAGAGTCTCATTGGTTCTTTTTCAAATCACTAGTAGTACCACCACTCTACTTTTAATTTTAATTTAGTTGGAATTCATCTTTTATCTCTCCCTCCTGCATATTTTTTCACAACTATAGACACAAAAAGTGTAAGTATAATGGGAAAGGACATACAGAAATTGGCCAATGGGACGATAGAGAATGGAAAAAAGAATCCCAAATAATTGGATGAATATGGTAAGAAATACAATAGTACCAAAATTGTTTCTAAAATCGTTTCAAAATAATAAGATTTAAGGTGAATATTTAGCAATTTTTCTAATATTAAATATACATATGCTCACAAATTTAAAGGTGAGGTAATAATAAGTGTCATGTGTCATGATACATTATTTAGTCACAAATTGAAATAAACAAAAATCATGCTAAATTATTTTGAAAAAAAAAATTGGAAATGAATTTGAAATACTCTCTCAGTATTTAAATATTTGTTGTTTGATTTTTATGTACGTAGTTGAAAGTGGTTTGATCGTGTAGTTAAAATAATTTTTTTTAAAAATTCTTGTACTAAATTTTAGTATAAATTATATATTTTTATTCAGAAAAATTAAATTTTAAAAATAATCATTTTTAGTAATCGATCAAAATACTTTAAAATGTGTTCAGAAAAATCAAACAATAAATATATAAAAATATGGGAGTACATGCCACTGCGCACTTTTCGAATATGTTTAGTACTAACATTTAATTTCTCTTTTTATTTGTTCATGCAGATCTTGGAATTCACCAATATTGCGAATCCCAATAAGCATTTGATGCCCCCATTATTATTATGCACTAGCTCAAATTCAATCCACTTCTTATTTGACCTTGTATTTTACTTTGTCCCCAACAGAATTTGATGCCCTTTTCTTGTTAACCTTTTTCATGTAAATTTGACAGTACTGGCCTAGAATTTATTTCTTTGGAGATAATTACAAACACAAATGACAAAGACTAAACTATAATTACTAGTGTCTACTTAAAATGATTGTCTCGCCTTTATTCATAGGATTCTCAAATTCATTGATTTTCTTTCCTGTACAATTTAATTGATTTTTTTAAAAATAAAATTAAATTTGGGGCCGTTCATATTGGGGCGTACTCAATTCAGATTTTAGAAAATTTATAATAATTTATTGATTTAAATGATTGTTACTGACTGATTTTAATTGTACGCGGATTTTAGAAGTCATTGAATAAATCTCGTAGAATATTGTTTTTTTAACAACAAAAGCATAAATATAATGAGCCAAAGCCCAAAAAACCATTCTTACAAACTCATTAATGAAATGGGCCAACCCAACAATTCATCAGAAACAAACTTCCAAACAACTCAATTAAACTACTAATTATCAAGACATAATTTGATAATAACACTAGAAATTAATAAAAAGCCCATAGTAAAACAACCCAAACTCTTCATCTTCCTTGCTGCATCACTGATCCATTGCCATATTGTCCTGAGCATCACCCAGAGCTTCATTTCCTGCAAACACAGCTGGGAGCCTAACAACCACCTGCAACTCTTCAAGATCCAAGGCTGCTTCATCACCAGGAGCAACTCCATTACCAGCAACTATGTCATGTAACTCTACACCCTCCTCAACATTATTGTCTCCTTCTGCATGCAAGTCAGCTTCCTGAGGATCAAAAACTTCCTCAGCCAAAACATCAGGCTCCAACTCACCCTTTCTCACAGCCTTAAACCTTGGCTCAATACTCCCCAGGCCCATATCAAGATACCACAGCTCCTCAATCCTGCCAAAACCCTCCTCCATAATGACCATTCGATCCCAATGATGAGCACCATATTGAGCCAAATAGGACGCCAATGCATTGGCTTCCTGATCTACCAACCTTAACTCACACTGATAATTTCGATCCGCTTTACGCTGATTGAGCTGTCATAGGATATGCGCATATTATGGCCTAGCACCAAGCTCCGTGGAGTTGAAGAGCTCCCAAAACGCATCCACATGATTTGTTTCCAAGATGATCTTCTTAAATTTCTTGTAATAAGCCTCTTTCATCCTCTCCAACAACACATGAAACTCATTCAATCTTGCATCTTCAAAACCCAACGACCCCGCAGTCATATGCAAGATCACCCCACTCATATTCCTAAATACAGTGCCAATCCCAGAGTGACGCCCGTTAGGAAGTGGTTCCTGAGAAAATAAGATGTGAACATTGCATTTCACAACTCCCTTACCAGGCATACACCACCTTGCGTTGACATTGACCAACTCAACTTCCATTATCAAAACTCACAGAAACCCTAAACACTTTTCCCTCTCCGGTAGTAAGCCTTAAACTGAATCCAGGAGTATGCAAGAAAAAGATATATATACAACAGGAGAGAAACCTCTGGAAGCACATAATGGCCCTATAACTCTAATACATGCTTCCAAGCAAACTTTTAGTCTATCCAGGTACATTATGAGATCTTTTCACCTCCCCAAGAAGTCATTATGACACTACACAACTTGTGTAATAAAGCCTAAACCCCTAATAACTTTAATATAACCAAATAAATAATAAAAAGATTCCCTCCCAAATAAGACACAAAATTGATAATTAACCGAAATAATCACTCTAAAAAATTTATCTCGATTCAAAAATCTCCAGACTGCTTAAATAAATACCTCTCCTTGCATTAGAATTGGCAACTTCATTCCTGGACCTCATAACGTATTTAACCTGCACATCAAGAACTAACTCATTCCATAACTTATATTATAACTCACTCGAGTCCAATTGCATGACTAGCTGCTTGCAATCTGAAAGTATCATAATCTTTTTCTTTTGCCAACTGCTAATTTTTAAAATCTTAAGCAAAGTTTCTAGAGCAAAGCATTCTACTTCATATGCATTAGTGGCTAAAGAAGGCCCAGCAAAATTGAACAAAGTATGCCCTGATTTATCATAAACAACTCCTCCAACGCCAGCTACCCTTAATCTTTTCATTCCATAGCTCAGACTTCCATTTGTAGAAGCTACAATCGCATGATCTCCATTAGAAATTAGCTGCCACCAAACATCTCTATCACTAGCAGTTACCACCCCAACAGGATTAATGACCCACCACTGCTTTCAATGTGAACTCAACATACCATTGGCCACACACCATTCCAATGCTTTATGTTGCACCAAAAAAATTGCATGTTATAAACTGCTAGAGGTATTCTGAAATACTCTATGATTCCTATGTAACCACACTGTCCATAAAGTGGATATAAGTATCATGATCCACACTTGCTTAATACTGTCTTGTTGGAAAAGAAACCTAGTCCTCCACATGACTTCCAAATTTGCTATACAAACTTTACTAGCTATTCCCCACCAATTAAGAACAAACACCCAGACCTTCTTAGAAAACTCACAGTCCCAAAATAAATGATCCAATGATTCCTCCTCCAGATTACACAAAGAGCAAATTGTATTATTACTAAAGCCTTTAATTCTGCTTGCCAGCCAAACTTTAGTAGGAATAACCCTGGACTGAAGTTTCCATAAAAATAATTTTACATTCTCATGGACCTTACTCCTCCAGATAACTTCCCAACAGGACCCTGCCTGAATTGCTTGCCCATAAATAAGATTATAAGCTTCTTTACAACTGTACTTGTCACCCAAAGGTATCCAAATTAAGGAATCAACCCTACCTTTTAACTGCAGAGAACTCAAGATCTTATCCAATTTTTTTAGATCTTCTAATTCCCAACTTCTCAGTTTTCTTGACCAGAAAACTTCACCTTCTTTATCATAACAATCCCATAACCCTTTAAAAATGCTAATTTCCTTAAACTTCATATTAGATAAGTTATATAACTTTTTGAATTTATCACACAAAGCCTTATCTTGACACCAAAAGTCTTCCTAAAATGAAGCTGAATCCCCATCACCTATTTCCCACTTATGAGAATCTAGACCCAATGAGCAAATCTCAGATAATGAGGCAACTGCTGACAGAACATCCTTCACAGTTGTTGAACAAGATCTTGGGGTGGTCCTCTGATCAAGCTTGAACCAAAAATCCCTGCCATATTTTCCCTTAAGCCAAACATTCCACTTGAGTTTCTTTGGGCTTTCCATTTAAACCACCATTTACACAAAAGAATTAAGTTTCTCTGCTGAAGAATGCTTAGACCTAGGCCACTTAAATGCTTAGGTTTGCAAACTTTATCCCAAACAGTAAGATGCATTTTCTTGATTTTGACCCCCTCCTCATCTGCAACATTACCCCAAAAGAAATCCCTCCTAATTTTTTCCAAAAGATTACACACTCTAACAGGAACCTTGTGTAAAGAGAACCAGTAAATAAGCATATTATCCGAAGTAGACTTAATCAGAGTCAATCTTCCAGCCTGATTAAGACTATCTCTTTTCTAGTTAGCTAACTTACTCTTGAACTTCTCAATCAATGGTTTCCAAAAAATAAATTTTCTAGGACTAACCCAATCTGACTTCCCAAATATATCAAAGGCCATTTTTCTACCTTATACCTCAGGAAATCTGCAAAAAAAATCAACTCTTGCTCTGATAAATGACAAGAGTATAAATTACTCTTTTGAAAGTTAATTTTTAAACCAGAGAGCAACTGGAAGCATTGTAAAACTCTCTTGACACCTTTAACAGACTGCAAACTGCCTTCAAGAAATACAATTATATCATCTGCAAACTGAAGATGAGTTATAACGCCATTACCTTTACTGAATGGCAAACCCTTAATCATTCCCAGTTCAGCAGCTTTGTTGAGCATTTGACTTAACACTTATCCCGCCAAATTGAATAGCATTGGAGAAAGAGGGTCCCCATGCCTTAATCCATTAGAAATATTGAATTCCTTGGTAGGGCATCCATTTACCAAAATAAATATTTTAATAGTGTTAAAAAAAAATTTAATCCAGCCAGTCCATTTGCAGCCTAAACATAGACATTCTATGGTCTTCAGAAGAAAATTCCAATTGACACTATCAAAAGCTTTCTCAAAATCTAGCTTTAATATCAAGCCTTGATCCTCGGAAGACCTCAAGGTATGAAAGACCTTATTAACTACTATTATGCTCTCTGAAGCTTGCCTGCCCTTCACAAAACCAAACTGACTAGCACCTATTAGTTTATCAAAAATCCTACTAAGTCTTAATGCCAACACCTTGGTTAGTAATTTGGTAACACTGTTTATCAGGCTAATTGGCCTGAAATCCTTCAAAAAAATTGGATCCCTAATTTTAGGAACAAGTTCTATGAAAGAAGAATTACAACCCGAAGGAAGTACTCCAGTTCTAGCAAAAGAAATGACTCCTTCAAGAATTTTGTGTTTCAAGTACAACCAAAATTTTTTAATGTACCTCATATTAATTCCATCAGGACCAGGAGCTTTATCATTGTTAAAAGTATTCAAAGCAAACTCCAATTCTTCCATGCTAAACTCCCTATCCAACTGCCTAGCCTCTTCATCACTCAATCTTTTACACAACAGGGAGTTTAGTTGAAAAATCTCCATTTGTCCCTTATTATAAATGCCTTTGAAGTAATTATAGAAAGCATTTTGAATCTCCTCGGGCTTAACTAGAAACTTATCCCCTAATAGAATTTTGTCAATCTTGTTGCAGCATCTCCTTTTCTGAATGACTTTGTGAAAAAAAATTTAAATTTCTATCTCCTTCAGCACACCAAAGAGCTTTAGCCTTTTGTCTCAACATTGAATCCCTTTCTTTTAAGCACAAAGTGAGCTTTGCATTACATTCCACTACTTCATACCCAAAAATATGATTACGATCAAAGTAATCTATTTTTGATTTTAGGGTCTCAATTTCCAGTTCCAAGCTATCTTTGGCCCCCAGACTCCACCTCTTCAATCCTAGCTTAAAATTCTTTAACATAACTTGAAAGTTATCATTTGTAACAACAGCCTGAGTCTGACTCCAAAATTTGTTCATATCAGCCCTTATTCTTTCATCCAATAACCACCAATTAAAGGCTTTAAAAGGAATTGGACCACCTTTATATTTTTTGAAGTATACAACTAGTGGTTTATGATCAGAGATCATTCTATGAAGGGCCTTGACTTCCCAGTAGCCAACCGAAAACCAAAGATCATTCAACAGGCATCTATCTAGTTTGCTACACTTTCCTTGTGGACCAAACCAAGTATACCTATCATTAATCAAACCTACATCACACAGATTATTGCTTTTAATAAAGGAAGCAAACCCCTGCACATCTATTCTCCTGTAGCTGCAATTGGTACTCTCATTACTACCTTTAATACTATTAAAATCCTCCACTAAACACACCATTTCATTATTTATCAAGGCAATTATATCAGATAGCTCCTTCCAAAGTTTCCTTTTACCATGCATGCTCAGAGGACCATAAACATTAATGACATGAAATATTATCTTAGAAGATTGAACTTTGAATTTCACCCACTGCCAATTCCTACATGAAGCCATTCCCAAACTCTGAACATAAATCTCATCCCAAGTCATTAGCAGACCTCCTGAAAGACCCTCTGAATTCTGGACTAACCACCCAACCTGGTCATTGGACCAAATTGAATTTTCCCAAAATTTATTCCAAACAAAGCTTTTAGTTTCCTGCAAGCACAATATATTAATCTTTTCTTGCCTAATTAAATCTTTTATCATTCTCCTAGTTAAATTAGTATTAATACCCCTGCAATTCCACGAGACTACCCTGATATTATCAATCAACATTAGAATATCAAACCTACAAGCCCCTACTCAAAGAAAATATCCAAAAATCTATAAATCTCCCTTCTTCAATTGTTCTACCACCTTCCCCGAAACAATCTCCTTACCTCCTACCAAATGTAACCCCATTAAATCTGCACAGTTAATGATTTCCTTGGTAACCTCATCAACATTTCCATCTTCCTTTTCCTTGATAGCATCTAATTTAAGACTAGGACTAAAACAAGGACCCAACCTTCTATTTCTGCAAGATTTATTACTGCACCCAGACCATACTTATGCTTTAAATCAAAAGGGTTTCTGGTCTTACTACTACACTTTCTAGGCCTACCAACTCCTTTGACTTTAAGCTTTACAAGATCATTGCATACTGATTTATGAGAGTCAACCATTGACCCAACAGACTCCATGCTGGCAGATTTCTCACTCTCCCTATCATGAAATGGGGATAAAGAACTTTAAACCGAGTTCTTCCTACAGTTTAGAACAACTGGATCTTTAAAGACCTCCACTATTTTATTTTCCTCAAATGAAGATGCTTCTGGAGACTGAGAATCGAATATTTTATCTCTAACACCCTTGTTATTATTTGTCATTATTGGACCAACCAAATTCCTCTGAAGACAACTGCTTGTAACTGGTTCAGCCCTATCCCTCTGCTTATCTCCAGCACTTGCCAACTATCTCCAGCCAAGACATCAGCACTCTTAACATGATCCTCCAAACTAACAGATTTCTTAAGATTAGAAATTTGCTGCACACTATCCGCATGCATAGCTGAGTTAAAACCAAAGTTGGATACACACATGGGCTCAATTTTTCCCTTCAAGGCCTTCAAATCCAAAATTTCTTCAAACTTAATAGGATAAATTTTGCAAGAAACTAAAATATTCATTCGCTCAATAATCTTCTCCTGTCTTTTTGTAGAAACACACATGATTGGGTCAAAAAATTCACTCTCCCCATCTTTTTGACAAGACCACATAACCCAATCACCTATCCACCTTGTATACCCTCTAAGATTCTCCTCGACCCAAGCATTCATAGGGATATCCGAGGATTGCAGCCAAACCGTTCTAGGCATTATCAAGTCCTTGTCATTAAACTTTCTAAAATGACTAAACCATTTTTTGAATATCTCAACTCCCAAATCCTCCCAACTCTTCTCACTCAAATTAGCTAATAAAAACTTGTGAATACTTAGACCAATCACATTTACCTGATGAATACCTTCTGCCTAAATTTTAGATTGCAAAGATCGAGCCGATTCATCCGTTTTAGCGAAAGCAACCTTAGTAGCAAATATTCCTTCCTCAACCTCCTTGTCCACCACTGCTTCAACATACTCAAACATTTCAACTCCTAAACTATTAATCTCATCCAACTTTGCTGTTTTTTCATTCACCTTCTTATCCCTCTTGAGCTCGTCAATCTTAGCTGGGAATTCTTCTTTCCCAATGAATCTAACTTAACCCCCAGGATTGAACAGCCTCATATTCATGCCTTCCTTAGCACCCTTAATTTTCCCATTAATACTCAATCTAATCTTAGAGCAGACCCCACCTTGCTCCTTTACATTTTAAATTATTGTTCCAGCTTCTAGCTCAGAAGAAGTCTTCACAAAACCAATCCTCTTGCCTCTTCTATCTCATTTTCCAGGTAAAATTATGTCCAAAATCTTACCCGATGACTTAAAACTATTCCAAATTTCCTTTGCTTCAGTATTATCAGGGATATTATAGAGAAAAATGGTGAAATTCTCCTTGGAAGTCCCTTTCTGCTTATTTTTCTTATGCTGAACCAGTTGCCAATTCCCATCTTGCACTAACTCCACTTGCACTTTATTGGGAACCAATACCTGTGCATAAGTCCGAACATTCTTCTTCACAGCCGAAACATCCTTATGGATAACCGGAATCTTCCTTTTCTCCTTCCATTCCATACCTCCCCGAGCTCTCAAGCTCCTCCAATGGATTTGATTCAGAGCTTCTGTAATTGCTTATTTATTGCCTTTGAAGAAGTCTTCACTGATTTTTGGATCCACCAGATCCCTATGTGCCCAAACAAAATCCCTGAGAATTTTCTGACCATCATCTTTACTTGCTTTCATCGATCTAGCTTTAACAGACGACCTCCCCTTCATCCTTGCTTCAATTTCCTTGGCCTGAACTGAAAGATTCCTACCTCCATTTAAAAAAATTGGGAAGCCGTCGAGAGCGACCATCCTTTTTTAACTAAACGAAAATCCGTAGAGTATTGCTGATTTGAGTAGTGATTTATATGAATCTATCAAAATCTCTTGAATTTTGCTGAGATTTCTAAAAATATAAAATACACTAGCAAATTCATCAAAATCTACAATTTTATAAAATATAAAAAAACATGAACTTTTGAATACCACCAGATTTTAGAGGATTTTTAAAATCTAAATTGAACACCCCAGATTTTAATGGACTTTTTTTAAAAATCTAAATTGAATACCCTCAATTTTTAAAAGACTTTTTTCAAGTTCTATTGAATACCATTAAGATTTTAAAGAATTTTTTAGAATTCAAATTAAATATCCTAGGATTTTCAAAATCGAAAAAAATCCTTTAAAATTATAATTAAACCCTCCAAAAATATGCTATATTTTTTTTGAAATTATCTTGTTGATATAAATGAGAATTTCCAATAGAGTTGATGCACGCCTTTTATAGTGCGATATCATATAAACATTTCAAAATCTTATAAAATTTGACCGGATTTCAAATATTATAACACTAGATTACAGTGATATTTCCAACATCCCTGCATAGTATATATATGTTAATTTTAACTTTTGACCGGTCAATTATTAAACTTTAGCCGAAATTTTCACATACGATATGATTGGAAGAAATAATAAAAAAAATATCACAAAAAAGTATATTTAATTTAATTTAAAATATAACTTTCAGATTTTAAAAAAATTAATAATTTCAAATCAAAAATTGATCAATTTAACTCTTAAAAAAATAAAATAAACATTTAATTAAGGATGAAGGGAATATTAAAATTTATCATTTTATAAATCATATAAAAATAACACTATTATATTCTTAGTTATATAAGAGCTCGTTATATAACAAACTAAATTATTAAATTACAGGTTAAGACTAGGATCAAATAGACTTAGGATCAAATAAACTGGGATCAAATGTAGAACAATGTTATGGATAAAAAACTAGAGTATATTAATTGTTGTATTTATTACGAAGGTTCGGGAGCTCAAGGCCTTTAATGACTGCTCTCGTGTTTCGTAGCTTAACCCTGCCTTTACGAGATGCCTATGTATCTCTGTGAATTATAGAATCAAGCCAAAAAACGTAGTTCTGATCTGAGGGGTAGATCCCTTTATATAGATGTTGAGAGTCCTTGAATTGGACTAGGGATAAGAGACTTGTTGATCAAGTTCTCAAACTTTGGATAGACTTTAAAGTCTTAGAATAGAGGAATCAGATTCCTAGTTGGTATAGGTGCCCTTTGAGGCTATCTTTTATAGAATTACATCATCATTAGGACTTATTTAATGAGCTGATAATCCCCCCTATTTATTAATTACGAAATTAATAAATAATCAGGGCTTTGGGCCTCATTAAATGGGCTTCGTAATTGGACCGTATCAGGTCTAATTAATTCAACATTTATTATATTTTTAGGCTAATTTTAGGCCCATATCATTTGCCCCCCAACTTCTGGGAAATTGTAAAAGATTTCGCAGAAGTTAAGTTCATCTGTTCCCTTACAGGATATCGTTTCTGCGTAAAGTGTGGAGCGACCTACACATTTACAACGATTCGCCTTGCACACAGCTTCAGGGTCATTTTAGAACCTCCCTCTTATTTTCCTTACCTTATTCCTTTTTAGGAATTTTGTGGTATTTTTCAGGAATTTTCCCCTAATTTTTGGGATTTTTCCCTAATTTACAAGAATTTTCCCTTAATTTCTGGGATTTTTTCCTAATTTACGAGTACTCACGCGTATTTTTCCTTAATTTTTCATGAATATTTAACAAAAAATATTTTTTGAAAATAATTTTTTAATTTTCCTGAATTTCTGGGATTTTTTGCTTTATTTTCCCTATTTTTTGGAATTTTTCAGCAATTTTCTTGATTTTAGCCCATTTTCTGATTATTTAATTAATCAGAAAATAGGCTTTTATTGCATAATGCATCCTAGGTGTTGTTGACCCCCGCCTAGGAGACATCCTTCCAACAGCGCCTAGGAATCTTGTCTCCTGGGCGTTGTTGGAGGGTCCATACTTCCTAGGCGTTGTTGACCCCCACCTAGGAGACGTCCTTCCAACAACGCCTAGGAATCTTGTCTCCTGGGCGTTGTTGGAGGGTCCATACTTCCTAGGCGTTGTTGACCCCCGCCTAGGAGACGTCCTTCCAACAGCGCCTAGGAATCTTGTCTCCTGGGCGTTGTTGGAGGGTCCATACTTCCTAGGCGTTGTTGACCCCCGCCTAGGAGACTTGTTTGGTACCACGCCCAGGAATCATGTCCTCTAGGTGTGGTTAGGCTTTCAAACCTTGATATATCCTAGGCGTGGGTAACCCCCTCCCAGGAGACATGTTTGGTACCACGCCTAGGAATCATGTCTTCTAGGCGTGGTTTTGTCCCTTGATATGTTCGGTGAATTTTGGTTTTTTGGTTTATAATGTTCTAGATCTTTTCAAAATTCAAACTTTATGGGCTTCCCGCCTTTATTAAGCCCATTTCCTTTGGCCCATATACGTTTGAGCTTCCACACGCTCGTCTATATAAGGAGTGGAGTATGACTTCATTTCTCACACTTCACTTTCATAAAATTTCTTCACCTCTAGCTTTTTCTACTCTACAAATATTCTCTCAAGAATCGCCACCACAAAGCGATTTCCGGCTTTCTACACCACCGCTTTCTGGGCTCATTTTGAAGATTCCGTTTGAATCTTCATCTTCTTCAATTGTTTTCAAGAGCTTTATAGGTTTTAGTCTTCATCTATGGCGGATTCCGACTCATCCCACTCCCAGGTTCCCCAAGCTGTTCCCCGTCCATCTAGGGTCAGCCGAGATAAAAAATCTCTCATTCATTCCTCAGTTATTTCTCTTAGGGATCTTTTAACCGAATTTGAGCAAGCCTTCCCTAATATGTTACACTTAGATGCATATAATTATCCTTTTAGATTTGATTCGGAAAAAGTAGGCCCTATAGCTCGTCTTTTTTTTTATTTCACACCCTTATAGGGCCGTGGCTCCAGGCCCAAATGATAGGGCCTGTTACCCAAAACCTGGGGCCATTCGGGTCTATAAGGAAACCTTTTATGCTGGTTTTTGTCTTCCTCCTCATCCCTTCATTTTTTGCCTTTTGGCTGTAGCCCGAGTCTATCCGACCCAACTCACACCCAATTCTTGGCGTTTCATTCACTGTTATATGGCCCAATCACGTAAACACGATTTTGAGCCCAACGTTTGTATCTTTCGCTATTTATTTAAGTTTTTAAATTCCTCTGAGGACCAAGGATGGGTCAAAATAGTTTATAGATCCTTGGCCCGCTCCTGTTTTGTTTCTGGCACCAATCCGGACTCGTATCCAACTTGGAAGAGCGAGTGGTTTTATGTGTTTCTGGATTCCGAGAGGGTTGGGACCATTTTTTCAGGCCCAACTTCTCAAAAATTATAGACGGCTCTTTAAGAGACCTAAAAGTGGGAATAGATGAAGATGCGTCCATCAAGACTATCACAGCTGATAACTTGCATCATTGCGCTCTCATCCTTTCAGAAGGCAATTTGCAAAATTTAGGTCTAAGTGACCTAGATCCCGGGGGTATTTCTTTCCCCTTTTACTTCACTTTTTAACTCCTTATTTTTGTCCTTCTTACGTGCCTATATCTTTTTGCAGCTAGGGCAGCTCTGGACACGATTTTCAAGAAGCGGGAGGCCCGCGCTGCCAAGGGCTCCGCTGTTGAGACCCACCGCAACAAGCGTGTTAGGATTGGTGACGGCCCTTCAGTTACGGTTAAGGAGGCCGTCCCTACTTTTATATCCAAGAGGCCCCTTAGCCTCGATGAGGATACTTCTCCTTTTACTGTCACTTGGGGCCTTCAGAGGAGGGACACTGTAGTAGGGAGCTCTGAGGCTGCTGCTATTTGGTCCGAGAGCATGGTTACGCCTCATGACAGGGTCGAGATAATAGAGTCTTCTGACGACCTACAGATCGAGCGTCTGGGTGCTCAGGCCGTAGCTTCTGTAGGCCTCTCCCTTGTCTCCTTTTTGACTATTTTTCAACCCGTTCATACTTACTTATTGTATTTGGATATGTTTGTGCAGATGAATACCTATCTCCAGGCTGCCCTTTACAATCTGAAGGATGTGAGGACTAGCCTGACCATTGCTGAGAGAGATAGGGATAGGTACCTTAAGGCTTCAGAGGCCAACTTCAATCGCTTTCGTGAGGTGGAGAAGGAGCTGGCGGAGGAAAATGAGAAAGTTCGCAAGCTGGAGCTGGATGCTCAGAGTGCCCGGATAGCTGAGTATAAGGCATCTCAGGACTTTCAGGATGTCCTGAATGCTGAGTATGATGCTAACTTTCCGGAGACCTTTTCTAGCTGCTGGGAGCAGATAGTGGAGGAGATTGGGAAGAAGATCCCGAAGGTGACTCTCGCAGCCTATCCAGTCCCTGCTATTCTTGGGCAAGGGCCTCTTCTTGAGGATATTACTCTCTCTCCTACTCTCAATACTTCCGCTGAGGCCACAGCTATTTCTCCTCGAGATGCTGATCCTATGGGAGATGAGCCCGTTCCCCCGTCTACTGCTGTTGATGGGGGAAATGATGATGATGATTTTTTCAAAGATCTTGAGTAGTTTGCTTTTCTTATTTGGCCCATCGTGGCTTTTTATGTATTAACTTATTCGTATTTGGATTTTATTACCCTTCGGGGTTTATTATGTTATTTTAAGTTGTTTGTTTGCTTTTCTACTATTTCTTTTAAGTACTTGTACTATTAGTTTACTAGCCTTTTCAAAGTTGTCCCTTATTTTTCCTCGTACTTGTACTAAAATAGATAAGCAAACTCAACCATATATGGTATGAACCAAACAGTTCTAGGATAAGATGAACCAAACAGTTCTAAAACAAGTTTATGGAAATTCTTGGGATTCATCCCTTACACAAGTCTTAATAATCTTCAAACTAAAACATGTAAATCCTAAGCAAGCATAGCTTCAAGGTGCTTTTCAACCTACATTTCATCTTGACAAGTGAGAATCGTACTCGATCATTTTACACGTTGTAAACCTTCATGTTTTGCGCATGCCAAGTTCTCGGGACTTCAAAACCATCCATAGTCTCCAGCTTGTAGGTTCCTCTTCCCTGAACACTTTTGACCTTGTATGGTCCTTCCCAATTTGGGGCAAGCTTCCCTTTCTGCCCAACGCCAGAGGCTTCCACCTTCCTCAGGACTAAGTCAACTTGCTTGAAGAACCTTTCCTTAACCCTTAGGTTGTAGTAGAACAAAGCCTTTCTCTGATATTCCACTATCTTCGCATGTGCTTCATCTCGTACTTCATCAATTAGATCCAGGGCTAATCTTTGCCCTTCCTCATTTTCTTCAGCGTTAAAGGCTTGAATCCTGGGAGACGAATGTGATATCTCTACGGGAACAACCGCTTCTGCTCCATATGCCAACATGAAGGGAGTGGCTCCGGTAGTGACTCTACAAGTAGTTCTATAAGCCCATATATTAGATATATTTATGATGTCATGTCTAATGATGATTTGTGTTTAGTTTTCAGATCTTGATTAACAGGACAAATCAGAACTTAACTGGAAATCAGTACTTATACTGAAGTCAGAACTTAAGTTATCAGAAGATATTTATCAAGAGATAATATCAGGACTTATAGAGACTTTCAGATAAGGAAGGCGGCTGATTGAAAGGAAAGAAGATCGAGACTAAAACAGAAAGAAATATGCATGGAGAAAAATTCTATGAAGAATAGAATACTTGGAAGAAAAGATAACTGATTGATATATTTTAGGATACGGAATCATATTCGATATCAATTAGAAGATTATCTTGTAATTGTGTGTCTATATAAACACAACATAGGGTTTACACTATATGTGTTATCTTATTCGAGAATATTATTCATTGTAACCCTAGCAGCTCTCGTGATATTTGTTCATCATTGAGAGAGAACGATTCCATTGTAATACTGTTTTTATTAATAAGATTATTCTGTGTTTCATACTTGTGTTCTTAATTCGATTTGATTGTGCTAAACACTGTATTCAACCCCTTCTATAGTGTGTGTGACCTAACAAGTGGTATCAGAAATCTGTTAACATACATACAGTAAAGATCCAAAAACAATCATGTCTGAAGAAACACAAACTCCAACCAAGCCCATCAAAACTGAAGAAACTCCAAAGACTCAAATCCATAATCGATATGAGACTATTAGGGTTCCCATACTGAAACCTTCTGAGTATCCCATATGGAAGGTGAGGATGTCTATGTTTCTGGAAGCTATAAATACAGAATACCTTGACAGAATTAATGAAGGACCACATAAGCCAACCAAGCTCTCTGTTGTAGTTACATATCAGCCAGCACAGACTGTACCAAAGGAGAAAAGTGAATATACAGCTGAAGATATCTCATCTATTGCAAAGGATGCAAAGGTAAGACATTTGCTGCATAGTGCCATTGATAATGTCATGTCAAATAGGGTAATTAACTGCAAGACTGCAAAGGAGATATGGGATGCCTTGGAGACAAGATGCCAGGAAACTGATTCAATTAAGAAGAACAGGAGGACTATACTCACTCAAGAGTATGAGCACTTTGACTCAAAACCTGATGAATCATTAACTGGTTTATATGACAGATTTGTCAAACTCTTGAATGATCTGTCACTGGTGGATAAGGAATATGATCTTGAAGATACTAATCTTAAATTCCTTTTAGCTCTTCCTGAAAATTGGGATTTGAAGCCAACTACTATAAGAGACAACTATGCTCTTGCTGAAACTACTCTTGATGAAATTTATGGTATGCTCAAGACTCATGAACTTGAGATGGATCAAAGAAGCAAGAGGCATGGGAGAAAGTCAAGGACAGTTGCTCTTAAGGCTGAGGAGGAATCCCCTAAAGTGGCTGTCTCAAAGAAAGGCAAAGGAAAGCCTCTCATCATAAAGTATGATACTGAGTCATCAAGTTCTGATAGTGATGAGGATTCAGAAACTGAAAGTCTATCTGAGATGGATGTTGATTAAACTGTGTGCTTTTATGGTGAAAGGTATCACAAAGATAGCTTACAAGAAATTCAGAAGGGGAAAGAAGTTTTCCAGGAAAAGTGGAAGTTCTGATAAGAAGGGATTCATAAAATCTGAAGGCAAAGCTGGAAAGTCTGACATAGAAGATTACTCAAATGTTAAATGTTACAATTATGGTGAGAAAGGCCACATATCTCCTGACTGCAAGAAAGGAAAAGATGACAAAGGCAAGGCACTTGTCACAAAGAAGAAAAGTTGGACAGACACTTCAGATTCTGAAAGTGAGATGAACTATGCTTTAATGGCAAATGCTGATAGCAGTTCTGAAGCTGCTGAGTTAAAGGTACCTCAAACAACTTATGCTTTTCATACTGATGATATTACTGAGTTGAGAAGATATTTTAAAACCATGTTCATTAGTTATAGAGATCAAACTTTAACATGTGAAAGGTTAACTTCTGAAAATTTGGCTTTTAAGAAAAGGAATGACTATTTAGAAAAGGAGTTAATTATGTTCCATCAAACTCAGAAAGAAAGAGATGATGCTTTTTATGTTAGAGATGAAGTGTTAAAATTGAATCAATCTCTAAAAACTGAGTTAGAAAAGGAAAAAGAGATTATCAGGACTTGGACTAACTCTGGAAGAACAACTCAGAATTTGTTAAGTAGTGGAAACTGGAAAGAGGGCTTAGGTTATGGAGATGATAAGAATAATAAAGGAACTGTAGAAATTGAGCCTATAGTTGTTAAATAAAAGCCAAAGG
Source organism: Apium graveolens (assembly GCF_009905375.1). Classification (NCBI taxonomy): domain Eukaryota; kingdom Viridiplantae; phylum Streptophyta; class Magnoliopsida; order Apiales; family Apiaceae; genus Apium; species Apium graveolens. The sequence goes on along the minus strand of NC_133651.1, from coordinate 216,001,554 downwards.
TAAATTCTGTTAAGTTTGTAGCTGTAAAGTCTGATATTGATAAATCAGAAGTTAAAAAGAAATTAACTTCTGACAAACCAAAATAAGATAAGCCAACTGAAGTTAACATAGGCTTAATGATAAAGAAGCAGCTTAAGCATAAGCTGAAAGATGTTAAGAATATAAACAAGGTAAAGCCACCTAGGAAAAATAGGAATGGAAAGGAAGGTGTGAATAAAAGCAATGATTATAAGCCTGTTCCTAATGCTCCTAGAAAGAAATGTTATAACTGTGGAAATTCTAACCATCTGGCTTCTTTTTGCAGGTTGAATAAAAACATAAACTCCTTACCTTCAAAATCAGGAGTTAAGAGTCAGTCTGTTAGATATAGGCCACAAAATCCTTGTTTTCATTGTGGTAGTTTATGGCATTCCATTTATACTTATAAGGAATATCATAGTTTGTACTATGATTATTATCAAATAAAACCTTCTTTAAAGAAAGTTAGCATTATTCCTTCTAGTGTAAGTTCTGATGCAAAGTCTGATACTGTATATTCTGATAAGAAAAATGTTAACATAAACTCCGATGTTAAATCCGCTGCAAATGTTAACAAACTTAATAAGACCAAAGGATCCAAGCAAGTCTTGGTCCTTAAAACTAATCATTAGTGGTATTTGTGATTGTAGGGCAACAGAAAAAATATCCTAGTTCTAGACAGTGGATGTTCAGGACATATGACTGGAAATAAAGCCCTGTTATCAGACTTTCTGGAGAAAACTGGCCCAGGTGTTTCTTATGGAGATGGCAACATGGGAAAAACTCTGGGATATGGCAATATCAATCTTGGGAATGTCATCATTGAAAAAGTAGCTCTTGTCTCAGGACTTAAACACAATATGTTAAGTGTTAGTCAAATCCGTGACAAAGGTTATCATGTGGATTTCTTTGAAGAACGCTGTGAAGTTGTAAGCAAATCTACAGGCAAAGTTGTTCTGAAAGGATACAGGCATGGTAACATTTATGAAGCCAAGCTTTCAACAAGTTCTGATGGTTCTGCAATCTGTCTGTTAAGTAGAGCATCAATTGAAGAAAGCTGGGATTGGCACAAGAAACTCTCTTATTTAAATTTTAACAATATAAATGAACTTGTCAAGAAAGATCTTGTGAGAGGACTGCCAAAATCAGTATTTGCTCCTGATGGCCTTTGTGATTCATGTCAAAAGGCAAAACAAAGAAAATCTTCATTCTAGAGCAAGACTGAATCTTCAATTCTTGAGCCTTATCACCTACTACATGTTGATCTATTTGGTCCAATGAATGTCATGTCTATTGCAAAGAAGAAATATGCTATGGTCATAGTGGATGAGTTCACCAGATACACATGGGTGTATTTCTTGCACACAAAAAGTGAAACTGCATCTATCTTGATTGATCATGTCAAACAACTGGATAAATTGGTTAAAGACTCTATGAAAGTCATAAGAAGTGATAATGGCACTGAGTTCAAGAATTTGAATATGGAAGAGTTCTGTAAAGACCATGGAATTAAGCAGGAATTTTCTGCTCCTGGAACTCCACAGCAAAATGGAGTTGTTGAAAGAAAGAATAGAACTCTTATTGAAGCTGCATGAACTATGCTTGATGAAGCAAAGTTACTAACCTATTTTTGGGCTGAAGCTGTGCAGACTGCTTGTTTTACTCAGAATGCAACACTTATCAACAAGCATGGAAAGACACCATATGAGATGGTGAAGAAAAAGAAGCCAAATCTGATGTATTTTCATATATTTGGATGCAAGTGTTTTGTTCTTAAGACTCATCCTGAACGGCTATCCAAATTTGATCTAAAAGCTGATGAAGGAATTTTTATTGGATATCCACTTTTCCCAAAAGCCTTCAGAGTCTTCAATTTAAGAACAAGGGTTGTCATGGAATCTATCAATGTCTCTTTTGATGGTAAGAAGATTACATGACTTGAAGATTTCAATGATCATGATCAGCTGAGATTTGAGGATGAAGTTTTAAATTCTTATTCTGTAAATCCTGACAGTCTAAATCCTGATACTGCAAACTCTGATGGGTTAAACTCTGATGTTATTGAAACTGTGGTAACTACGCCAAAGGAAAATGCACCTGTACAGGGGGGAGCATATTGAAGATACAACCACATATCAAGAAGCATCAGAACCTAGAACAGGCTCTTCAAGTTCTGATTCATCAAGTTCTGATGGGCCAAGTTCTGATAATTCTAGAAACTCAAATTCTGAAGGATCCAACTCAGAGAGCATAATTGCAGGGGGGAACATCAGAAAATGTTGATGGAGATAGCATGGATCATGGGGGAGCATCCAGTTCTAGAGATAATCTTCCATCTGTAAGGAAGTGGACTAAAGCACATACACCTGACTTGATTATTGGAGATCCTGAAGCAGGTATAAGAACTAGAACAACAACATCAAATGAATGTCTCTATCACTCTTTTCTTTCTCAGACTGAACCAAAGAAAGTGGAAGAAGCTCTTCAAGATGCTGATTGGGTGCAAGCAATGCAAGAAGAGTTTAATGAATTTGAAAGAAATAAAGTCTAGACCCTAGTGCCAAGATCAAAGAACAGATCTGTTGTTGGTACAAAATGGGTGTTCAGAAACAAAACTGATAGTGATGGCATAATTACAAGGAATCAAGAAAGGCTGGTTGCAAAAGGATACTCTCAACATGAGGGAATTAATTATGATGAAACATTTGCACCAGTTGCTAGATTGTAAGACATAAGGATATTTTTGGCTTATGCTGCTCACAAAAAGTTTACAGTCTTTCAAATGGATGTAAAAAGTGCTTTTCATAATGGAGAATTGGAAGAAGAAGTATATGTTGAACAACCTCCAGGTTTTGTAGATTCAAAATTTCCTAATCATGTCTACAGACTTGATAAAGCACTTTATGGCCTTAAGCAAGCTCCAAGAGCATGGTATGAGACCTTAGCTCAGTTTCTTCAGGAAAGTGGATTTAACAGAGGGACTATTGACAAAACATTGTTTTATCTCAACCATGGAAATGACTTACTTTTGGTGCAAATATATGTTGATGATATCATTTTTGGTTCTACAAATGACAGACTTTGTAAGAAGTTTGCCAAGTTAATGCAGTCAAGATATCAAATGAGTATGATGGGAGAACTCAGCTATTTTCTGGGCTTTCAAGTCAAGCAGAATGAAGAAGGAACTTTTATTTGTCAGTCCAAGTGTAACACCCCCAAATCCGGGGTCGGGGATCCGGGTTGTCACGAGTTCCATTTCCCTTAATAACACCCAAACTTAATAAACAACCAACTACTACGTACTGTGACCCCACAATAAACACACACCACAAGTTATAGTCTCAGAGATGAACATCCAAAATTAACAGAAAGTCATTTTATTCCACAATTATAAGCCATTACACCTCAAAAGGGTTTCTGAATATATTTACATTTCTTTGCCATTACTACAATTCATAAATATACATAAGTCTGGTACATCGAAAGTTGAAAGCCTAGCCTATTGGTAGATCCTACCTCAGCTACACGGCATCAACGCCTATAGGAAACTGCGGAATGTTTCCTATCTGCTCGCGAATTGGGAGTTTGATTCCGTTCATCTTGTCTATCTGTTGTTGTGTGATGAAAGAAGAAAGCAAGGGTGAGCAACAAGCCCACCGAAATAATATGTATAATAATTAACAATATATGAGTATTCTCATAGTACTCATGAAATTCTTGGTCAAGAAGAAATGAACCAAGTTGATATCTGAACGCGACCAAGTCGCAAAATATTCTATATATATATACATATATACTTTTCACAATCTTTGAAATCCTCTGACATGTATACTATACACAGAGTTCCGGTTTATAACTGTATAAAAATATCGTTGCAAGGTGATCTCATATATCTAACCTTGTCTCAACGTTTTTCTGAAAATCTTTGCCATGCATAAGATAATCATTTACTAGATATAAGTTGAAAATATGAAGTTACAAGATACTCCAATATACTTATATCTTTTACGAATACTACTTGAACTACCACCGTTCAAGGTATAAATAGTTCATCCCACAAATGAAGTTACAAGATAAAACATGTACATAATCAATCTTTACAATATCATCAAAATGAAATTAAGTTACGAGATACTTCATTTGATGAAAACATCATTTTGAAAACTCGACCCTGCCAACACTCAACAATCGCCCAACCGTAGCCTTTCTATCGAAGTGCTCTGGGTAGTGTTGCAGAAATATCCAATAGGATGATGAACTCATTACGGGAGTTTGCCGCGCCAGGAAGACCACTCACGATGATCAGTCGCAGTAGTGCAACCCCGCCATTTTCTACATGTAGAGGAGAACCTGTCGGATTTACTTGTCAACCGAACACTGGACTCCTAAGGAATGGATCGTCTTAGCGGAACTTCCGGCCATTTGGGCCAATAAACAAGGCTGGGCCGGCGCCACTCGACCACTTACGCCACTCCTAGTTCAGATGAAATCCATGACTCTGAAACGTAAAGCTCGTCCCCCCTTTCCCCAATTAGAAACTTGTTGATACGGCTCCACCAAGAAGTTGTATCTAGTTGGAAAGGAAAACTCACCGATATTTCCCAGGCGATGCCTGTTAATGGATTAACTTATTCCAAGAATTTTACTTCCCGAGTGTTGGGTAAGTAATCAAAAACTCTTTTATCAACACAACAACCTTGTTGCGAATATAAAATACACCACAGAGCCGGATCCCTCAGGTTTTGAGCGAGTATTTAAATCCCCTTCGAAAGGAAGATCTTAAATATAAAAATGAGTTTTGGGATCCGCCCTAACTTTTAAAAATCATTTTGAAGACTCGAAAACATTTTTAAGAATGTTTGGAGTAATGCTGATTTAATGTAATAAATTAGTCCCGATATATTAGAAAATATCTGAATATTATTATTTAAATAATATTCCCATAACAGATGATCTTTATAAAAATAGTTGAAGTAGAAGTTTTAAAACTCATACTTGAAATGAATAATAATAATTAACCAAAGATATACTTATACGAAAGTATGATCTTTATTTGAATAATCGAAAATAAGTTTTATTATCGAAACACTATTCTTTAATTGAATAAAGAAGGTTATTTAATAAATAAGCGGAGTCATAAGTCCTCAAATGAATATTCAAAATAATATTCATTAAATAAAATAAACGGAGTCTTAAATCCTCGAATGAATATTCAGAATAATATTCATTAAATAAAATAAGCGGAGTCTTAAATCCTCGAATGAATATTCAGAATAATTTTCATTAAATAAAATAAATTTATCGAATAATCCTTATTCGATTAATAGTTTTGAAAACTATATATATATATATTATACTTGGGAACATCGACTCCCGGTTTAGAAAAATGTTCACCTTTGGGTTCTCTATACCAAGGGTATACACAACTACTGCTTATCTCTAGCATAGGTATTATGCAACTTATAAGCAATTGAATCAACAATTAGATATCAAGATTACGAAACAGACATGCATATATACCATATCAGCATGCTCCAATATATCGCAAGATTTGCTAATAACATCATGCACTTATCACAAGATAATGCATATACATATATTTACATCACAACAACAGTATAACGGGTAGAAAACTTGCCTGAGCGACTGGGGGTGGTAAAAGTCCTGGGATGAGTCTGGTAACCTATAAACCACATATAAGTTGGAATTAAACCAAAGTCGCCTATGAATCTATACTTTAACCAATTAGACTCTAACGCTCGCTTTGCGCACAACGATTCTCTTAAGTCGCTCGAGTACCCTCGGCTCCACCATTTTTAATAAATTAACCATTAAGAGTTTTAAGGAGATTCTTTCGCGAGCACCTTACCAACTGCCTAATCCACTTTACATAATTGTTTCATACCCCAATTAGTCATTTAAGGTCCTTAACCAAGGTTTCAAAGTAAGGCGAGGGGTAATGGTTCGGTCGCGAAGCGCCGTTACTTAAAACAGTCATTTCTCCTAAACCGTACATCGGATTCAAACGAACCACATATCAAAACGAAACTCGTAACATGAACTATCTAATCATGGCAATGGTAAAAACCTAACAGTGAGTTCACGGGTCCTGATGTTAAGAACAAAAACAGTCTAAAGTAAATCGGGCATTACGACGGCTATGTTTACGCGATTACCAAATTTTATACTACTCCAATTCAATCCACAATCAACCCACAATCATTGTTACAACCAAACTTCATCCATATACTACTACAACAGCCCCAACATCTCAAGGTTTCCACTTTATACTACTTCTCAATCATGAACTAAAAGCTTACTTAAGTTCATTAACTAATTACCAAGATTTACCATTCCAAAAACATCACAAAACCAACCAATCTCTAAATACACAACAACCATGCCTCTCATGAACCAAAACAAACAAAACCAAACCTAATGCTCAAAGTAAAGTTAGGGTTTGGAGGAGTTATACCTTCCTTGGAGTGATTATAGTAGCTAGGAAGCCTTAAGAAGCCTTGAGATAGCTTAGGAATGCTTGGATCTTAAAGGAAATCAAAGAAAATAAAGTTAGAAATCTTGAAAACACTATTCATCATCTTCTTCCTTGATTTATTGGAAGAGATTCATGAAGAAATAGAAGCTTAAACTCCTAGGATATGCTTATCTAATCATAAGGGACCTTGGGTAATTACCTTGCAAATTAACAAAGCTAGAAACTTGATATTTGGAATTTTTCTCCTTGAAAAAATGAAAAAGCCGTGAGCTATGTGATCTTGGGAGAGTATTTGCTTTGTTGCATGTTTTTATGGTGGAGAATGAAGTGAATGGGATATTTGGATGATTTGTTGGTTGTTTAAAGTGAGTGGAGTATGACTAAGCATGACATCATCTTGGTGACTTCATCTCTTGCCACTTGTCATCACTTGGTGGTGGAAGCATCTTCTTATGCTAATCCTTGCTTAATTGTTTGGTTAATGACCGCTTATCTGTTATACGGTTCGCTTAATTTTCGTTCTCGTTTATCGTTTGAGGGATCATACCCGGGATCTTATTACTTGGGTTCCCCTAAACCTTTCTCAATATATTATATTTCTTATATGATCCTCTCTTATAATCCTTGAATTTAAATCCTTTTTATCCTGTTACCTTATACTCAATTCTTTCGGTATCTGGTGGATTTTCGGGAAAAATCAAGGTGTTCGAATTTGGATTCTGACGATCTTTACATACACTTATATACCATATAGAGTACTAATAAGATCTCAGAATAACAATAAAATAACCTCTACAAAGTGTGGTATGAAAAGTTTTCTTATTCAGCATAATCAGCAAAATCATTATTCATAAGGGTTTCAAAAAAATTCCAAAAATTGGGGTTATTACAGTCTCCCCTCCTTAAAAGGATTTCGTCCCGGAATCAGATAGAAAATGAATAGGGATACTCTCTTAGCATTGCACTTTCTAACTCTCGAGTAAATTTTCCCACATTGTGGTCCTACCACCAAACTCTGCCTAGTTTGATAACCTTTCTCCTAAGCACTTGTTCCTTTTAAATCTATAACCCTTCCTGGTTGCTCCATATAGGTTACGTCGGGTTGCATGTCTATGTGCTCATATGCCCCTATTTGTCTGGCATCCGAATTATACTTCCTTAATATTGATACGTGGAACACATTATGAACTTGCTACATGTTTGGGGGTAGGGCTAGCTCATATGCTAACTTCCCAATACGTCTTAATACCTCAAAGGGTCCAACAATTCGTGGGCTTAGCTTTCCTTTCTTTCCGAACCTCATCCATCCTTTCCAAGGGAATACCTATAACAACACTAGGTCCCCTACTTCCTATTCCTTGTCCTTTCGTGTCAAATCAACATACTTCGTGTGCCCATCTTGGGCTACTACCAGCCGTCCTCTGATTAAATCTATTATATCCTTGGTCCTTTGGACCACTGCTGGTCCGAGCATCTTGCGCTCTGCAATCTTCATCCTAACATAAGGGAGATCGACATTGTCTTCCCTCAAGGATCTTATAAGACGACATCTCGATAATGACATATGATCTATTGTCGTAAGAAAACTCAATCCGTGTTAAGTGACCATTTCAAATTATTTCAAGTCTATTGCACAGACTCTCATCATACCTTTTAGCATTATAGCTTTTGCTTCTCAATACCCATTCTTTTGCAGTTCGTAGTCATTACTATCTTCCGTACATAATACTATACTGATTACACTTTTGCTCGTTAGCATTCTATAACCTTTTAATAATTGCGTCAACCTTAGTATCACGAACGCGTTATATTCGGAATACCACCGCACTGATACTACTCCTTTCTAGCTGCTTCTATCTTTGAAAGCTTGATCCATCGTATAGAAGTAAAAGAATTTATTGAGAGATCACTATGATCATGAATACTTGTTATATCACATAGTTAGTACAGAAGGTGGCCAGCCTTTAGTTCTTGACAAGCAATTAAACAACATATGGTATCCTACTAGTCTTCTATCACACAGATAGATAGTCATTCGGCAATACCTCCCCTTCTGGAAGGGTTGTTCTTCTCAGCTGATATGAAATGAAAATGAGAGAAAAGAACGAATTGAAGAGAATTGTATATATATAAAATATACTGCCACAAAATATCTGGCTTGGAATCTACCTCTGAACTATAGAGGTTTATCATAGGAGAACAAAACATATACGTATATATATCAACATCAGGTATTATAGCATCGTATTTCACATGCCTAAATATTTTTGATATTCTGTCCATCAATCTATGGACCCATGCTCTTCCTCGAGCTTATACACAATCACCTTTGAAACTCCCTCGACATCGAAAATCGAATCTGGGATCTCATTCTAGACATCATCGTTACTAGAATTTTATGCTTGCATCACAACCTTCCTCGTATAGTCATACGACCCTCTATTGATAAGGAGGAATAAATATTCAATAGGTAAATAATCTACTTAATTAGTCTATTCAATGATAACTTATATATCAACACGACCCCATTAGGGGTACTCAATCTCAACATCCATTTCAATACAACTCTCACGGTTGTAATCAGCTCATTACTCGCAGAATCATTGTTGCATTACTATGGTCCACCACTGACCTACTGTAGTCATTCATTTTCTATGAAATCTTAATAGCTAACCATAAGGAGTCCATACATGTCGTATCGGATTCTTCTAAGGAGGCAACATAATCACCATTCCATGATTTATGAAGAACACTCCTGAACTTGGCGTACATATGACATGAAGCAGATAAAATTGCAGAAGAATTTCAATAAAAGCAGTGATAGCAGGTTAATACGATTATTAACCATATGTCTTTATTAGGAGACATGAAGCTCAAAGGTTCATTTAGTCCTTTTTGAAATATGGTCCTGGATTATTCTCAAGATAGGACCTTCTAAGATAGAAAGCCCGCTCACGGCGATTACATGAATTAAATCTTTACCAAACTACTATTACGGTTGAGTATCGCATAGTCATCAGAAGGAATGTCAATCTTTCACACCATAATACAACCTTCACGGAATTAACCATTATCACTGTATTCCTCTGGCACCAGCGTCGATAATTGTCCTCTTACACTTAAAGTGTTGGCCACCTCATTGGCCTTTCCTGATAGTAATAGTTCTTTATAATCAATGTCTTTTGAACGATCTCCAACTAAATTTTCTACCTCATTTCAATCACTGCTTATGTGAAAATGCTTTTCTTAAGTCCTGGTGAGAAAGAAAAAAAATCACCAATTTTCCATAAGTCATTGCCTTAGTCTTTAGATGTGAACATTGTCACGGCTGACTCTCGATCATACTTAGGACGTCTCTTATCATGGGTCCTTCTTGTTTTCACCAATCTTGACCCTCATTGGGTCGATCTATACTTTTTTATGGTTCAACACGTGCCCCACCTGACATTATTATAATTACGTCATATTTCCTTTATCAAAATTTCAATTCTTGAGAACTTTGAATATTACCTTTTTCCATGTAAAACCTTTAAGGTTATCCTTGAATCGCTCCTCCTGTATTCCGTAGATATAGGGCATATCAAAATACCATTTACTAATACTAGAACCATTGTCTATGTACTTCTGAAAATTTTCTCTACTGATCTTTAAAGGTTGTTGTTACCATAATCCTTTTTAATTTATACTGCCAAAACTCATGATGTCCCTATTAAGGGCGAAATGCCAACCTTTATGCATTCCCCTAGGATTCATCTCAAGTTATCGAGGTTCTATCCTTAATTCCACCTTTAAAAAAGGTACATGCATCCTTCCATGGATAATTCAAGTCATATATCCCTGATAAGGGTATCTTATTCAATCATTCCCACCTCGATAGTATTTGCCTAATTTCACAATAACATCTGTATTCAAAATGAGGTCAATCAATATGGCCTCCAAAAGATAAGAACGGTTATCCGCTTTTCTTGCCTGATTCAGTAATGATAACAGGGATGTTCTAGAAGATGTTGGTCGTGTTCAACGTGAACCTTTTAGTTCTAACTACTCATTTACCTCTTTTATTTATCTCAACAGTCATCTCAATATTGGGATATCTTTCATACATGGCGTCTCCGTTTCTAGGTATCATGCCCCCGGTCTTACACTTCACATTCTTGAAGGTCACTTCCTTCATCCAATTTTCCTAATTTCTTACTTTCTTGTCTCCTCAGTCCATCCGTGTTTCCTTATTAATCAATCGATCTATCTCAAATTTTCATCGAATACTGTCAACTTCAAGGGAATTAACTTTACGTATCGCTTACGCCTTCAAACCTTGAATTTATCTCATGATCAGTCACCATCGCGCTGATGATGACACAATTCTCAATATTTATTGCAAGGGTTTCTTAGGGTTTCCCATACCTAACTCCCTTATCACTTCTCAACTCTATTTCCTTTATATCCCTTTATACTCCTTCCCTTTTCAGTCTTTTATTTTCGTTTCCATTACAACCATTACATGAACCAACACAACATAAGCATTGATTTCAAACATCCCGTCATTCTAGATTCGTGTCCTCAGAACGAATCTTGACAATTTTTACAACTTAGATTCATAATTCATCATACTCGTCCGCTTTTATTCTGACTCTAAAGCTTTTACACTACCTCCATAACCTTGGGAAGTACTTTCCCGAAAACAATTGTCTGAACTTTAATCAGTTTATTATAACCTCTGGCTTCGTGCCTTTCTTGGCCTTTCACCAACAGGTGGCCTCTCTCTTAGGGGGGTAAGTGACAAAAACAGTCTTTTGTGCTTCGTCAATCATTTAGAATCTCAAATGATTCATATATTTCCTTTAGCCAGGCTCTTGCCTCGACTGGGTCAACCTGTTCCTTGGAACTCTGAGAGCTTAGCAACTTAAAGGTCATGAAAGGATTTCCTACCGCATTGTTTCCTCAAGGTGGTGGTTGGGAATAAAATTATAAGTTATGTTTAGACAGGTCCATGAATTTCCGTATAGGAGTACCATCTCGGGTCTCCTTTCCTTACTCGACTTCTGTTTCCTTAGTCTGAACGTTCCCTCCTCCTCCCCATAATCGGGGTCATCCTACATGTTTTAAATCCTCATTTTCCACTTCATTATGTTATGGGTTCCTTCTATCTTGATGGCGACCTCCCTGACTATCACGTCCAGGGTTTGCTCTAAATCTTATTCCTCAAACTAGCTTTCATCTAAGATCTCATCTTTAAGCTCTTGAACATTTGGAACCCAAATTATGTAGGAATACCTCATTATTCCCTTATCATCTTTCTCGGTATTAATCTCTTATCTATTTGTTGGCTCTCTGCCTTCATTCATCACTTTTTCTGGCACAATATGTTCTTTTCCAATAATTCGGGCTGTATTACAATCTCAAACAGCTTTTCGGTACCGGCTCCGGTTACCTTCACTTCTATTTCCATTTTCTTAAAATCTCTTATCAACTCTCCCAAAGACATTTTCATCTTGAGTATCTCTTTTATACTAAGGGCATTAGCCACTATTTTGGCTTTCCCTGGATGATAAAGAATCTCATAATCGTAATCCTTGATTAGCTCTAACCACCTCCTCTGGCGCATGTTGAGCTCTTTCTGCGTGAAAATGTACTAGAGAACTTATGGTTTATGTAAATGTTGCACTTTTCTCCGTACAAGTAATGCCTCCAATCTTTAGGGCAAAACTATTGCCACGAGCCCAAGCTCATGGGTGGGGATATCGAATTTTATATTCCCTTAATTGTCTTGACGCGTACGCGATTACCTTGTTGTGCTGTATAAGAAGCACCCTAATTCCTTATGCGAAGCGTCACTACACATCACGAAATCTCCTTTTTCCATCCGGCAACGCCAACATAGGGGCCGCCACCAACCTTTGCTTTAGTTCTTAAAAGCTTTTCTCGCATTTCTCTGTCCATTCAAACTTCTCAGTCTTACGAGTAAGCCGCGTTAAAGGGCTACTATCTTTACAAAATTGAACAAACCTCCGGTAGTGACCGGCCAATCCTACCTCTGGTAGTTTCCCTAACCATGGTCATCAATTCCTCAGCGGTCCTTTATTCATTCTTGTCAGGATCCTCCACGGAATCCTCCTCAGCAACAATCCCTTTTAGGACAACATCCTCAACCGCTACATATTCAATATGAACATCATCCGGTCCTGCGTTAGGACGCTCTATCGGATCCACAATCCGATCTCCAATTAGTAATAAAACATCATCGCGTTGATGCCCCTCAACCTCAAGGTTCGGAGTCCCGCTACCATATACGATAACGAACTACGCTTCTATCACGATATTTATAAGGGTTCCCATAAGGGTTTTAACTGTCAGTACTACGTTAGGTAGTCCGACTATGAACTTGGCAAGAGTCCTTATTATCTTAGTGAACTTATTATTTTAACGTCACATCATCTCTGAGGTTTATAACGCTTAGCTCTAATACCATTTCTGTAACACCCCCAAATCCGGGGTCGGGGATCCGGGTTGTCACGAGTTCCATTTCCCTTAATAACACCCAATCTTAATAAACAACCAACTACTACGTACTGTGACCCCACAATAAATACACACACCACAAGTTATAGTCTCAGAGATGAACATCCAAAAATAACACAAGTCATTTTATTCCACAATTATAAGCCATTACACCTCAAAAGGATTTCTGAATAAATTTACATTTCTTTGCCATTACTACAATTCATAAATATACATAAGTCTGGTACATCGAAAGTTGAAAGCCTAGCCTATTGGTAGATCCTACCTCAGCTACACGGCATCAACGCCTACAGGAAACTGCGGAACGTTTCCTATCTGCTCGCGAATTGGGAGTTTGATTCCGTTCATCTTGTCTATCTGTTGTTGTGCGATGAAAGAAGAAAGCAAGGGTGAGCAACAAGCCCACCGAAATAATATGTATAATAATTAACAATATATGAGTATTCTCATAGTACTCATGAAATTCTTAGTCAAGAAGAAATGAACCAAGTTGATATCTGAACGCGACCAAGTCGCAAAATATTCAGTATATATATACATATATACTTTTCACAATCTTTCAAATCCTCTGACATGTGTACTATACACAGAGTTCCGGTTTATAACTGTATAAAAATATCGTTGCAAGGTGATCTCATATATCTAACCTTGTCTCAACGTTTTTCTGAAAATCTTTGCCATGCATAAGATAATCATTTACTAGATATAAGTTGAAAATATGAAGTTACAAGATACTCCAATATACTTATATCTTTTACGAATACTACTTGAACTACCACCGTTCAAGGTATAAATAGTTCATCCCACAAATGAAGTCACAAGACAAAACATGTACAGAATCAATCTTTAAAATATCATCAAAATGAAATTAAGTTACGAGATACTTCATTTGATGAAAACATCATTTTGAAAACTCGACCCTGCCAACACTCAACAATCGCCCAACAGTAGCCTTTCTATCGAAGTGCTCTGGGTAGTGTTGCAGAAATATCCAATTGGATGATGAACTCATTACGGGAGTTTGCCGCACCAGGAAGACCACTCACGATGATCAGTCGCAGTAGTACAACCCCGCCATTTTCTACATGTAGAGGAGAACCTGTCGGATTTACTTGTCAACCGAACACTGGACTCCTAAGGAATGGATCATCTTAGCGGAACTTCCGGCCATTAGGGCCAATAAACAAGGACGGGCCGGCGTGACTCGACCACTTACGCCACTCCTAGTTCAGATGAAATCCATGACTCTGAAATGTAAAGCTCGTCCCCCCTTCCCCAAGTAGAAACTTGTTGATACGGCTCCACCAAGAAGTCGTATCTAGTTGGAAAGGAAAACTCACCGATATTTCCCAGGCGATGCCTGTTAATGGATTAACTTATTCCAAGAATTTTACTTCCCGAGTGTTGGGTAAGTAATCAAAAACTCTTTTATCAACACAGCAACCTTGTTGCGAATATAAAATACACCACAGAGCCGGATCCCTCAGGTTTTGAGTGAGTATTTAAATCCCCTTCGAAAGGAAGATCTTAAATATAAAAATGAGTTTTGGGATCCGCCCTAACTTTTAAAAATCATTTTGAAGACTCGAAAACATTTTTAAGAATGTTTGGAGTAATTTGATTTAATGTAATAAATCAGTCCCGATATATTAGAAAATATCTGAATATTATTATTTAAATAATATTCCCATAACGGATGATCTTTATAAAAATAGTTGAAGTAGAAGTTTTAAAACTCATACTTGAAATGAATAATAATAATTAACCAAAGATATACTTATACGAAAGTATGATCTTTATTTGAATAATCGAAAATAAGTTTTATTATCGAAACACTATTCTTTAATTGAATAAAGAAGGTTATTTAATAAATAAGCGGAGTCATAAGTCCTCAAATGAATATTCAAAATAATATTCATTAAATAAAATAAACGGAGTCTTAAATCCTCGAATGAATATTCAGAATAATATTCATTAAATAAAATAAGCGGAGTCTTAAATCCTCGAATGAATATTCAGAATAATATTCATTAAATAAAATAAAGTTATCGAATAAACCTTATTCGATTAATAGTTTTGAAAACTATATATATATATATATTATACTTGGGAACATCGACTCCCGGTTTAGAAAAATGTTCACCTTTGGGTCCCCTATACCAAGGGTATACGCAACTACTGCTTATCTCTAGCATAGGTATTATGCAACTTATAAGCAATTGAATCAACAATTAGATATCAAGATTATGAAACAGACATGCATATATACCATATCAGCATGCTCCAATATATCGCAAGATTTGCTAATAACATTATGCACTTATCACAAGATAATGCATATACATATATTTACATCACAACAACAGTATAACGGGTAGAAAACTTGCCTGAGCGACTGGGGGTGGTAAAAGTCCTGGGATGAGTCTGGTAACCTATAAACCACATATAAGTTGGAATTAAACCAAAGTCACTTATGAATCTATACTTTAACCAATTAGACTCTTACGCTCGCTTTGCGCACAACGATTCTCTTAAGTCGCTCGAGTACCCTCAGCTCCACCATTTTTAATAAATTAACTATTAAGAGTTTTAAGGAGATTCTTTCGCGAGCACCTTACCAACTTCCTAATCCAATTTACATAATTGTTTCATACCCCAATTAGTCATTTAAGGTCCTTAACCAAGGTTTCAAAGTAAGGCGAGGGGTAATGGTTCGGTCGCGAAGCGCCGTTACTTAAAACAGTCGTTTCTCCTAAACCGTACATCGGATTCAAACGAACCACATATCAAAACGAAACTCGTAACATGAACTATCTAATCATGGCAATGGTCAAAACCTAACAGTGAGTTCACGGGTCCTGATGTTAAGAACAAAAACAGTCTAAAGTAAATCGGGCATTACGACGGCTATGTTTACGCGATTACCAAATTTTATACTACTCCAATTCAATCCACAATCAATCCACAATCATTGTTACAACCAAACTTCATCCATATACTACTACAACAGCCCCAACATCTCAAGGTTTCCACTTTATACTACTTCTCAATCATGAACTAAAAGCTTACTTAAGTTCATTAACTAATTACCAAGATTTACCATTCCAAAAACATCACAAAACCAACCAATCTCTAAATACACAACAACCATGCCTCTCATGAACCAAAACAAACAAAACCAAACCTAATGCTCAAAGTAAAGTTAGGGTTTGGAGGAGTTATACCTTCCTTGGAGTGATTATAGTAGCTAGGAAGCCTTAAGAAGCCTTGAGATAGCTTAGGAATGCTTGGATCTTAAAGGAAATCAAAGAAAATAAAGTTAGAAATCTTGAAAACACTATTCATCATCTTCTTCCTTGATTTATTGGAAGAGATTCATGAAGAAATAGAAGCTTAAACTCCTAGGATATGCTTATCTAATCATAAGGGACCTTGGGTAATTACCTTGCAAATTAACAAAGCTAGAAACTTGATATTTGGAATTTTTCTCCTTGAAAAAATGAAAAAGCCGTGAGCTATGTGATCTTGGGAGAGTATTTGCTTTGTTGCATGTTTTTGTGGTGGAGAATGAAGTGAATGGGATATTTGGATGATTTGTTGGTTGTTTAAAGTGAGTGGAGTATGACTAAGCATGACATCATCTTGGTGACTTCATCTCTTGCCACTTGTCATCACTTGGTGGTGGAAGCATCTTCTTATGCTAATCCTTGCTTAATTGTTTGGTTAATGACCGCTTATCTGTTATACGGTTCGCTTAATTTTCGTTCTCGTTTATCGTTTGAGGGATCATACCCGGGATCTTATTACTTGGGTTCCCCTAAACCTTTCTCAATATATTATATTTCTTATATGATCCTCTCTTATAATCCTTGAATTTAAATCCTTTTTATCCTGTTACCTTATACTCAATTCTTTCGGTATCTGGTGGATTTTCGGGAAAAATCAAAGTGTTCGAATTTGGATTCTGACGATCTTTACATACACTTATATACCATATAGAGTACTAATAAGATCTCAGAATAACAATAAAAGAACCTCTACAAAGTGTGGTATGAAAAATTTTTCTTATTCAGCATAATCAGCAAAATCACTATTCATAAGGGTTTCAAAAAAATTCCAAAAATTGGGGTTATTACACCAAGTACACTAGGAATTTGTTGAAATTTTTTGGAATACAAGACTGTTCAAGTGCATCCACTCCCATGGCCACTGCAACAAAATTGGATAAGGATACTGGTATATCAGTAGATATTACTGATTACAGAGGTATGATTGGCTCATTACTTTATCTAACTGCAAGTAGACCTGATATCTTGTATGCTACCTGTCTTTGTGCAAGATTTCAAGCAGATCCAAAAGAACCTCACTTAACAGCTGTGAAAAGAATTTTCAAGTACCTTAATGGTACAGCTGATATGGGATTGTGGTATCCTAGAGAATCAGACTTTAAGCTAATAGGTTACTCAGATGCAGATTTTGCAGGATGCAAAATTGACAGGAAAAGCACAAGTGAAAGCTGCCAATTTCTTGGAGGCAGATTGGTTTCTTGGTTTAGCAAGCAATAAAAGTCAATTTCCACATCAACTGCAGAAGAAGAATACATTGCTGCAGGATGTTGTTGTGCACATATTCTTTGGATGAAGAATCAGTTACTGGATTATGGGTTAACATATTCTAAAATCCCTATTTACTGTGATAATCAAAGTGTTATTGCTATTACAGGTAATCCAGTTCAGCACTCTATGACAAAGCACATCAACATTAGGTACCACTTCATAAGGGAACATGTGGATGAAGGTATAGTGGAATTGCACTTTGTTCCAACAGATCAACAACTAGCAGATATCTTCACAAGACCACTGTGTGAAGCTACTTTTACAAGATTGGTAAATGAACTTGGAATGGTTTCAGGTTCTTTATCTAAATCCGCTTAGTTTATGTTCTGATACATCAGACTTTATGATCAGTATTTACAGATATTACTATCTTTGTGTATTATGTGCTTAAATTGAAATTTTTGAAGTGCTGATTGTTATCTGATGCGAATTTCTAAACTCTGATAGTGATATGAATGTTTTTGTGACTATTCAATCCAATGAGGATAACTGTGCTAGATGCTGACCTAGTAGTCTTGAATATACTAAAGATCCCATGTATGAAGTAATTGTTTATGTGGAAATTTTTAACACAAGCAAATTCTGATATTGAGCTTGGTTAGGTTTACTTTGTGTATCTTATTACTAAGTCAAAAACTAGAATAGTGCTTCTTATCTGTTAAGTTCTGATGTTGGTAAATATTATGAATGTACTAAGTGCTGATAAACCTCACTTATCAAAAGAAAAAGAAAAAGAAAAGAAATAAATATCAGGTACTCCTTTGAGATCTAGAGAAAAATAAATGTAGAAGGGAAGACCTAAGTGCATTGCTGGTATTAAGTCATATGCATTAGAAAAGCAAAATAAAATTTTCTTGGTGACTTTTCACATTCTCTGATTACTGGAGAAATACTCTGATAACAGCATAAGTTCTGATAAGCAGTTGTGACTCACTTACACTGAGAAGCCACTGTAAAAAGGAATTTCAAAAATGCATAAAATGAGAATAAAACAGTTAAGGTGGACTCATGCATAAACTCATTCTATAGTAGACTTCAGCATAATAACAGATTTTGAGCACAGTTCTTAGTTATGCCTTATTTCTAAGATGTACTGAAGTGAATCAGACTTTACTCTTTGTCTGATATTTAGCTTAATGCACACACTTACACTCCATATGAATGATGAAATTTACTGTGGTGATCAATGTTGTTTTAGATGAACAGTTTAAGTGTCAATTGCATAAATTATGAGGACAAGTTTTGATGGAAGTTCTGATGATTAAGTTCTGATGAAACCATATCAGTATTTGTGTGAAGAATTACAGGAATAAACATTCACCTTTTGAGTTAAGAAGCAATATTCTGATGACTTTAAATTCTGATAATAATTAAGTTCTGATGCTGACGTGGCAGTACTTACTTACTTGATTTATTTTTGGTTATTACCTGAACGGTTATATTTTATTAGAATATTGGTTTAAGTGAGTTAAAGACAGTAATAATCATTTGTTTATTGGGAACAATTTTTTTTTAAAAAACTGAATGTGCAATGTAATCATTACTTATTTACCGTGCCCATTAACCTTTTTCTTAACTGCTGCATGGCTGCCAGGTGTCAGGTCTGTTCCACTTCTCAATGACTGTTGTCACGTGGGATGTTTAAGTAAAAGAGATAAAAGATTTTCAAATCTTTTATTCACATTACTATTCTATTCACTCTCTCTCTTTTTCTTATTCTCTCACATTTTCTGACGGTTTTCTATACAGACATTTCATCAAACACCTTTCAGGCAAACTAATTTCTCACTTATTTCTGATGGCGCCCAAAGATTTAATTATTGATGGAGCCAAGTTTGTACCAAATAACTATGCTGCAATCTTGAATAAGGCTGAAGCTCCATCAGATCTGCACTTTGTGCAAGATTTCTTAGCTAATAGTGAGATTGGGTACGCTTTGACCCAACCTCAATCTATTTCAAGCAAACAAGTGCTGACATTGTGGAGAACTGGGCTATTTGATAATGGTGGTGCTGCTGGTTCACCAACCATCATTTTTACATCAGGAGATGTCAAGCATGTTGTTACTCCAGGAGCAGTTCGTAAAGCTCTCCGCTTACCTGAAGGTTGTACATTCTCAACAGTGGAGGATCCTGTTTTACAGCAGCTTATGGCCAGTCTGGGCTATGAGAAAAGTTTGGGAAAGCTGGGTTAACTGAAAAGATCAAATATCAGAAAAGAATGGAGCTTTTTCTTTGATTGTATCACTAAGGCATTCGCCAATAAATGCTCCAATTTTGATGCTATTCTCATCATGAGTCAGCAAATCGGGTATGCCCTTATCCATCAAACTCATTTTGATTTTACAAGTGTTGTACTAGGTTTTATAGGGGATAGGATGACAGAGGATAGGAATGTAGTATACTTTGCTAGATTCTGTCAGCTTATATATAATTTTTGTTGTGCTGATGAGCCCCCACTAGCCAGTGATTTAATTCCACCCTTTAAGCTTGCAAAAAGGGCTTTTAATGATTTGTTAAATGCTGAAAATAAGAAACAAGTGCTGAGACCCTTACAGATTCCTCAGTCAGTAAAACAGATCTTGGTAAATGCTGATCCACAAGCATATACATATGTCTATCTTGATGTCCAACCCACCAACTCATCACAACCAACCCAATCTCCATCCGCACCTAACACGACTACACAAACACTTCAAACTTCTTAACCTCAACCAACTCAACCCTCCATCAGGACATATTACAAACCAATACAGTCATCTCAACCTCAACCTTCAGCACATCCAGTTAAGCCTTCATCTTCAAAACTTAAGAGGACTAAGATAGTACCTCAGTCTCAGCAGAAGAAAAGGAGAATTATTCTGAGAGATGAGTTAGATACTGAGGAACAGGTTCCCCTATCAGAACCTGTTGTTGTAGAAGCTGAGAAGATATCTTCTCAGAAAGATACAGAAACTGGGAGTTCTAGGCCCCTCAAAAGGCTTAGAAAGCTAAATTCTGATGATGAAGCTCCCAAAGTCTCTACTTCAGCAAAGAGACTTAAAAAGCAAAGAGCCAGGAGGGCTGTAAGTGAATCATCTCACTCTGAAGAAATCCTGGAAGCAGCAGCTAAGGAAGGGGGTTAGGAATCTATGATCCCAACAGAACCTATAGTAATTGAATTACTTCCCACTGCTGAGTCAGCTCACAAGTCTCCTATTTAAGAACAAGAGGATATTCCAGAGAAAGTGCCTACACCTCATGTGTCTCCTGTAATTGATCCAGTACATGCTGAAGACCCAGGTATAAGTGCTGAAATAGACATACATAACTTGGTTGTACCTGATGTTCTGTACTTGAAAGCTCCACCAACTCAACTCACTCCACCACTAACACCAATTTTGGATGTTGATTTCAATGCAGATATTCCAACAACACCAGTTCTGAATCTAGATGATGAAGATCAGATTGTACGTGGGCATCAAAATTTGGATGTTGATCAAAACTTAGTTGCAAATCAGAATTTAGAGGATGATGTTGACACCTCTATAGCCTCACATACTGTTATTCTATCAGAGGATGTTGATACTGCAGGCTCTGTAAGTTCTGATGTTGACAATGCTGAAATCACTAGTGAAGCTGCTACAAATGTAGATGCTGATGTAGCTGGTCCATCTGGACATGCACCTCAACAAGCTCCATGCAAAGCTGATCTAATCAAGAAGTTTGTTAGAGAGGATGCACCAGTACCTTGGAGTGAAACTCCTAAAGGAAAGGAGTGGACTAAGGAGTGGAACAAAGTTACTTTTGTTCCTACTGAAAAAATTCTTGCTGAGCACCTGGCCAAAGCTGATGAAATGCTGATAAATGATGATTTCAATGCATAGCTTAGAGTTACTGCATTGAGTACCAGGCACCTTCAAGGTCAACACTCGGTAACTCAAGCCAAGGTGAACAAAATTCAAGAAACCCTGATTCAGCAAGATATGAATGTAAAATTGGAAAATAAAAGATTTTTTAAGCCAGCCTTTGACCGTATTGGGTATATTGAAAAGACTCAGGAGAAGCAACAAGTTCAGATTTCTGAAATTCTAAAGAATCAAGCTTCTCAACAAACTCAACTCAATGAGATCCAATCCTCAGTGGAATTGCTTGTCTCTCTTTATCTACCTGCTGATGCCAAAAAGGGGGAGAAAGTGATTAATTCCAAATGCAAATCTATTCAACCACTGAAGGGTAAGGATGATGGAAATGATGACCAAGTAAACTCTGAAAAGGGTAGAGGTCATGGTCAAAGTCAAGGTTCTTCATCTAGGAAAGCTGAAACTTCTACACAGAGATCAATCTCTGATGCTGATAGAAGAATAAGTTCTGGTAAACAAGCTCTGACTAGGCCTGATGTTCTGATACAGGGTGAAAGTCAAGAATCACAGAAGTTTATGCAGACACTGAAGCTCAAGGGGAAGGAAACAACTGTTTATTATCAAGATCCCAAGCTACAGAAGCTGGATGAAGAGATTTCAAAGAGATTATTTCTTAAAGACAATCCAGGTATGAACCTTGAAATTCTGAAGGAAGAAGAAGCCAAACTTAAAGCATAAAATGTCAAAACCAAGTCTAAAGCTTCTATTGCTGAAAAGAAACTTCCAAAGCTAAAGGGCATTGTGATAAAAGAGAAGACAATTTCTGAGGCAACCAAGGCCAAATCACAAGTGAAGGTAGATCCAAGGTTCAAGGACAAAGCTAAAATTGATGACTTTGTAAAAGTCTATCTGCCAATCATAGATGAGGAAATAATTGATGAAGAAGATACTAGTCTTACTCAGAAGAAAAAGAAGATTTCTCAATCAACCTCTATCATGGCTCAAGTTGTTCAGAGTCAAGATGTAGTAAGTTCTGATATTACAAAGAAGCAAGCAACCTCTGACATAACTCAAGTTGGCTTGATATCAGAAGATAAGAAGAAGGGTGCATTAACCTCTGACAGTGCTCATGTTAAACCTACTACAAGTCTACTACCAGGATTCACCAAAGCTCAACAGACTCAACCTTTGAAGACTACATCAAGTGGTTTTGAAGCAAGAGTTGTTCAAGGAAAGGAAGCAAGAGATAAATCAGGATTGGGTAGTTGTAAAGAGAAGAGAATACACAACACTACAAATGATCCAACTTCCTTATGTGAACCAGGAGTAGGTGCAACTCCCGAGAGATTGAATCAACTTGAATCTGTACAAATGGTTTATCATTCTATTTTAAAAGAAGATATCATGTTATACTTTATGACAGATGGGAGGGTATTCCAGATCAGGAAGAATGCTATTCCATTGAAGTATTTTGAAGAACTGGAACATGTTCTATTCCTACTTCAAGTGAAAAATAGATCAACAGATGGTGTTGCAGGTTATTTAAAATCAAATATTCAAAGACAGAAGAGGCTTTACCTGTTACAGATCTCACAATGGAGATATTGTTGAAATGAAGCCTAATACCGCAAAAATCATCACTATATTTTCTGGTATTAAGGGACTTGAATTCAATCTAGAGTCTGATAAAGCCTATATCATCAGACTGGATCAGGATATAAGGAAAGCAAAAATAAATGATCTCAGGGCTGTTATCTTTCAAACTGGTGAAGATATAGTTGAACCGAAGAATGCTAAAAGGAGGATGGTCAATGAACTTGAATATGCTGAGAGAAGTCTGTTGAAGAACTATCTCAGAATAACTCCTGATATTAAAGATATCACATACTGAAGCCAAGTCAAAGATCTACAACTGCTTAAATTCTGAAGAATATACAGACTGAAGCTGAAATCAGACTTTAAGGATGGTAAAGCTGTAAGGACTGTAAGTTGTAGTTATCTAGTCAAATTCTCATGCATTTGTACTTAATGTTTTTGACATCATCAAATATCTGTTGAACTTGTATATTATGCTAATTTACAAGTTGGGGAGATTGTTAGATATATTTATGATGTCATGTCTAATGATGATTTGTGTTTAGTTTTCAGATCTTAATTAACAGGACAAATCAGGACTTAACTGGAAATCAGTACTTATACTGAATTCAGAACTTAAGTTATCAGAAGATATTTATCAGGAGATAATATCAGGACTTATGGAGACTTTCTGATAAGGAAGGCGACTGATTGAAAGGAAAGAAGATCGAGACTTAAACAGAAAGAAATATGCATGGAGAAGAATTCTATGAAGAATAGAATACTTGGAAGAAAAGATAACTGATTGATATATTTTAGGATACAGAATCATATTCGATATCAATTAGAAGATTATCTTGTAACTGTGTGTCTATATAAACACAGCATAGGGTTTACACTATATGTGTTATCTTATTAGAGAATATTATTCATTGTAACCCTAGCAGCTCTCTTCATATTTGTTCATCACTGAGAGAGAACGGTTCCATTGTAATACTATTTTTATTAATAAGATTATTATGTGTTTCATACTTGTGTTCTTAATTTGATTTGATTGTGCTAGACACTGTATTCAATCCCCTTCTACAGTGTGTCTGACCTAACACCATAGTATTGGGAGTATTTCATCCAGCCAATTATTCCTCGATTTCTCGATCCTCTTCTTTAGTCCATCCAGGATTATTCGATTTGCCACTTCCGCTTGCCCATTAGCTTGCGGATGAACCACAGAGGTAAATCGTAACTCAATCTCATTCTCCCCACAATACTTCTTAAAATCTTCATTATTGAACCGTGTTCCATTATCGGTAACTAGGATACGAGGAATTCCATAACGGCACATGATGTTTTCCCATAGGAATTGTGCAAACTGCTTAGTTGTGATTTTGGCCAATGGCTTGGCTTCAATCCACTTAGTAAAATAATCAATGGCTACAATCAGGAACTTCCTTTGTGCCGTGGCCATGGGGAAAGGCCCAAGTATATCCATTCCCCACATAGCAAAAGGGATGGGAGAGTTGATTGAAGTCAGCATCTCGGGGGGTTATCGAATGACAAGTGCATGTTTCTGACAGCGATCACACTTTTTCACATACTCTTTGGCATCGACCATCATCTCTGGCCAATAGAAGCCTAAACGGGTTATCTTATGAGCCAGTGCTCTGCCCCCCAAGTGTTGCCCACAGATTCCTTCATGTACTTCCTCAAGAGACAAGCGTGCCTCATTGGGCCTGAGACATCTTAAGTAAGGAACCACATAAGATCTTTTATACAAAATTCCATCTATCAAGGAGTATCTCAGTGCTCGAACAACCAATCTTCGGGCTTCAGTAGCATCATTTGGTAGCCAACCGATTTAAATATTGGCCTTAATGGGATCTATCCATGACGTCCCCAGACCTATAGGAGCTACAAGCTTAACATCAATGCTCCGTGTTTTCAGAACGCGGAAGTATACACTTCTTGAACTTTCCTCTATCTCAGATGAAGCAAACTTTGATAATGCATCTGCCTTAGCATTTTCCTCCCTTGGAATGTGCTCAACATGGCATTCATCGAATTGGGTCATCACAGCTCTTACTAGGCGGACGTACTTAGCCATCGTATCATCCCTTGCCTCAAACTCTCCCTTCACCTGGGATATGACCAACTTTGAGTCTCCACAGACCTTTAAGTTCTTGACTCTCAGTGTCCCTGCTAGGCCAAGGCCAGCTATCAGACATTCATATTCTGCCTCATTGTTTGTGGTTGGAAAGTCTAACTTCATAGCATATTCAATCAAGAACCCATTGGGGCTTTGTAAAACTAACCCTGCTCTACTTGAATTTGTTTTTGATGCTCCATCAAAATAGAGAACCCAATATTCCTTCTCCTTCTCTTTTATTTCTTTGTCCCCCTTATCAACATCCTTGTCTTGAGGTATGGTATCTTCCTGCCCCCCGACTTCTTGGTTGGATATGGTACTTTCCACCACGAAGTCTGCCAATGCCTGGGCTTTTATTGTCGTTCTTGGCTTATACTTGATGTCAAATTCTCCCAGCTCTATTGCCCACTTAATCAGCCTCCCACTAGCCTTGGGACTATGAATAACATTTCTCAAGGGCTGATTTGTTAGCACTTCAATCTTATGAGCTTGAAAGTAAGGACGTAACTTTCTCGAAGCCATTACCAAGGCTAAGGGAAACTTCTCAATAGTTGAATAATTCAACTCAGCTCCATGCAGAATTTTGCTCACATAGTATACGGTTTTATGGATTTTTAGTTCCTCCTTAACCAATACAACACTCAAGGCATTCTCTGAAACGGCCAAGTACAAGTATAAAACTTCATTCAAAGTGGGCTTGGCCAACAACGGGGCCTGAGCCATATATTTCTTTAATTTCTCAAATGCCTTTTGGCTTTCCTCACTCCATACAAAATCCTTAACCTTCTTTAAGGACTTGAAGAATGATAAGCACTTGTCCCCAGACTTGGAGATGAATCGTCCCAACGCAGCAAACCTTCCAGTGAGCTTTTGAACATCTTTGATAGTTTTTGGTGGCTCCATGTCCAGGATTGCCTTTATTTTATCGGCATTGGCCTCAATTCCTCTCTTGGAGACCATTAATCCCAAAAACTTTCCAGATCCTACTCCGAAAGCACACTTTGTAGGATTTAACATCATCTTGTGGTATCTCAGGACTTCAAAAGCTTCCCTGAAATGGGTTATATGGTCAGTCTTTACTAGACTCTTGACTAACATGTCATCGACATAAACTTCCATGGTCTTGCCAA
The DNA here is from genome assembly GCF_009905375.1 of Apium graveolens. Taxonomy (NCBI): domain Eukaryota; kingdom Viridiplantae; phylum Streptophyta; class Magnoliopsida; order Apiales; family Apiaceae; genus Apium; species Apium graveolens. The sequence continues at coordinate 215,975,216 of NC_133651.1, read as the reverse complement.
TAAAATCCTTAAAAATTTTATTTACTAACCTTTGATAGATGGCTCCTGCATTCTTGAGACCAAATGCCATAACAAGATAACAATAAATACCAAAGTCAGTGATGAATGATACCTTTGGGATGTCGTTCTTGTGTATTTTGATCTAATTATATCCACTGAATCCATCCATGAAGCTCAGCATCTCATGTCCAACGGTAGCATCTATCAATGTATCTATCCTTGGCAATGGGAAACAGTCCTTAGGCATGCATCATTCAGATCAGTGAAGTCCACACACATCCTCCATTTTCCATTGGCCTTCTTTACCATCACATGGTTTGCTAACCATTATGGAAATTGTATCTCCTCAATGAAACTGGCCTCTAAGAGCTTCTCTATTTCTTATTTTATAGCTTCTTATTTTATAGCTTCTTGTCTTTCTGGGGTAAAACTTCTTTTCTTTTGCTTCACCGTCTTCCGACTTGGATCCACATTCAGCTTGTGAGTGATCAGTTCCGGGTCTATACCTGGCATATCAGCTGTCGGCCATGCAAACACATCACTATTTTCTTGTAAAAATTTCACCAACTTCCCTCTAAGGGGCTCTTCTAGTGTTGCTCCAATGAAAGTCACTTTCTCAGGATCCTCGGGAGCCAAAGGAATCGTAACCAAGTCTTCTGCTGGCTTCCCTCATTTCTCATCATTCTCTCGGATATCCAGATCTTCAATAGGTAGAACTTACCCCCAACTCCATCTGCCCTTAGAGAGGCTACGTAACAACTCCTTGCCATTATTTGATCTCCTCTCTCTTCTCCAATCTCATTCCGGGTGGGAAACTTCATAACTGAATGGTAGGAAGAAGGGACGGCCTTGAAGGCATGTATCCCTGTCATTCCCATGATAGCGTTATAAGTTGAACTAGCCTTCACCACCACGAAGTCCAACATCTGTGTTGCTTGCCTTGGTTCCTGACCTATGATTGTTGGCAACTTGATTATTCCTTCCACGGGGCACTCTACTCCCGCAAATCCATATATCGGCATGTCAGTTGGGGTCAATTGGGAATCATTGTAACCCATCCTTAAAAAGGTATTATGGAGTAAGATGTCCATCGAGGCACCGTTATCTTCGAGGACCCTCTTCACCGGGCTGTTCCCTATTATCGGTGTTATGACCAGTGGGTTGTCATGAGGAAATTTCACACCTTCTAAGTCAGAATTATCAAATGCCATTGTCACTCCTGTCCCGGCCCTCTTCGGGGCTTCCCCAATAATATGCATAACCTCTCTGGTATACGCTTTTCTTGAGTTCTTGGATAAGCCAGCAGCAGTTGGTCCTCCAAAAATTGTATTAATCACAGGCCATCGGGGTCGCGATCCTCCGAAGATTGCATTTATCACCGGTCCTCTAGACTGGGGATTTCATCCCTGATCATTTTGGTCCCTCCTATGATCATCAAAGTTCCTTCTACCATGGTTATTCCTATCTCCTCCATCTCCAGTGTACTTGTTTAATCTTTTTTTTCGAATGAGGAATTCAATTTCATCTTTCAGTTGTCTACACTCATCGGTGTCATGACCAACATCCTTGTGAAATCTACAATACTTGCACTTATCTAGCTTGGCAGGATCAGCCTTCAAGGGTTTAGGCCAACGAATATCTCGATCTTTCTAGATTTCCATCAAGATCTGGCTTCTAGGAGCATTCAGCTACTCAGTGAACTTTTGTCCAGGTCCTCCCTTCTTCGGGGTTGAGTCATTGCTTTGCTCAGTTCTAAGATACTTGTCCTTTGCAATATATTCTAGATCAGTTTTCCGCTTCTTGTCTCCAGCGGGCTCGTTACTTACTATTGTCTTCCTCATGCTCTCTTCCACTTTTATGTACTTCCCGGCCCTATCTTGGAGCTGCAACATACTTTCAGGGGGGGCGCTTGGCCAAGGACATCTTGAAGAACTCGTCCCTAGTTCCCTGTTGCAGTGCTATCATAGCTACCTTGTCATTAAGATCTGGGACCTTCAAGGCTTCCTTGGTGAAACGATTCAGATAGTCTCTCAAGGACTCTTTTGCTCCCTGCACAATGCTCATGAGGGATGCTAAACTTTTCTCATGCACTCTCCCGCTGATGAATTGCTTAATAAAAGCCTGACTTAATTCTCTGAAGGACCAAATAGAGTTCGGGGGCAAACGACTATACCATCTTTGAGCCATTCCCGACAGGGTTTGAGGAAAGCCCCGGCACTTAATAGCGTCATTTACGGGCTGCAGCAACAGTGCATTAGAGAATGTCCTGACATGATTAGTGGGATCTCCAGTGCCATCATAAGCTTTGATAGTGGGCATCTTGAACTTCCTTGAGATATGGGCATTCATTATCTCTTCAGTGAATGGTGGAGTAGGATCATCAGGATCTCCAAGAGGAAGAAGATTGTTTGGATCAGCTCTTGGGACTACAGCCCTTCTTTGTGACGGACCATCCAGGTCTATGATTGGGGGAGGATTTCTCCCCTTGGTGGTAATGGGAGTCGGGGAGTCTGGTCCGCCTCCAAGACGCGCTTCAGCCTTTGAATCTCAGCCTCTTGGGCCCTGATTCTCTCCTGCACTCCTTGGGGATTCACCCCTCGGGTGCTCCTAGGACGTTGATTACCATCAACCATCGGCTCTTTTCCAGCACGTCTCCTTCTTGGGGCCACTTCATCATCTGAAGAATCGGAGTCTCCCTCAGTGTAAGGACCAGAAAATTCTCGATCCTCCGGGATAGGAGCCAAACCTTGTATGTAGGGGGTATTCGTCCCCGTGCTTCATTTCGTCCAGCATGTCCACTCCCTCCAAGCTCGGGGTAAAGGGGCATCCCATAAGGGAGGGTTAGTGGTCACAATAGTTGAATACTCATACCCAACGGGTCGAGAATTCACAGGTGTATGTAGCTGCTGAAGTTGGGAATTCGTCCCTTGAGTAGCCGAGGGAATCGTCCCTTGTAGCTGAGGTTCAGTTGCCCCTACCTGGGCTTCTCCTTGGGTGGCGTCATAGGTTGAATGCGGAGGTACCTCCACGGTTGATGGAATCATTTGGGTTGTCCCCGCGGGTGTTCCTCCTTCAAGACGCTACTTGTTCTCCGTGTTCTCGTCATGGTTGTTGTTGTGCTTTCCCACAGACGGCGCCAAATGTTATGGATAAAAAACTAGAGTATATTAATTGCTGTATTTATTACTAAGGTTCAGGAGCTCAAGGCCTTTAATGGATGCTCTCGTGTTTCATATCTTAACCCTGCCTTTACGAGATGCCTACGTATCTCTGTGAATTAGAGAATCAAGCCAAAAAACGTAGTTCTGATCTGAGGGTAGATCCCTTTATATAGATGTTGAGAGTCCTTGAATTGGACTAGGGGTAGGAGACTTGTTGATCAAGTTCTCAGACTTTGGATAGACTTAAAGTCTTAGAATAGAGGAATCAGATTCATAGTTGGTATAGGTGCCCTTTGAGGCTATCTTTTATAGAATTACATCATCGTTAGGACTTATTTAATGAGCTGATAATCCCCCCTATTTATTAATTACGAAATTAATAAATAATCAGGGCTTTGGGTCTCATTAAATGGGCTTCATAATTGGACCGTGTCAGGTCTAATTAATTCAATATTTATTATAATTCTAGGCTAATTTTAGGCCCATATCAAACATGTTAAGATTAGATTCCATTTAATGCGGCAATATAGGTATAATTAATCACATATTTGATTTATGACCCTAACTTAGGTTGCTATTAAAAGATAAAGTAATAATAATAATATGATAAAGTGGAATAGTTTAAAATATATGGGATCTTGTTAATAACAATTACTTAAACTTATTTTAGCCAGGGAAGATGCCTTGTTCAAAAATATTTTAAAAGTTTTTATGATATGATAAAGGGGAATATCTTAAAATAAATAGAAACTCGTTAATGATAATATATTCAAAAATGTACTCTATGTAACGTTTAGACTGTTGGAAAATGTGGGTATTGAGCCCCACATCCGTGACTGATACATCTGTATCTGCTTGTTTTGTTGAGTAACAGATCGATGGTGAACCAAACTGTGAATGATCCGATGAACATAGCGGCTGATCCCAGTGCACAGATCACTGGATCTGATGGGGTTCACCGCCAGGAGATTAACCCTAACGCACAGATCGGATGATCTGATGGGGGTCAAACACCTGTTGGACATGTGCCTGTGGGACACACTGTCATTGGACAGTTTAGTGTTCCTCTTGGACAGATATCAGCAGGATTCACTCCTCCGATCATACCTGCGGTGCCTACTGGTGTGCATACACCTGTAGTACAGACGCACATACCATCTGTTCCATATGTGGTGCCTGCTGCACCTGTTATGCCAACTGTGCCTACTGCACATGCTGAAAAACCTGAGAAGTTCAACGGAACAAACTTCAAACGTTGGCAACAAAAGATGCACTTTTATCTGACCACGTTGCATATGGATCGCTTCCTTAAGGAAGAACCACCGTTGCTCACTGCTGATAGTAATATGCAGATTGTGTATGCTGCTGATGCTTGGAAGCACTCCGACTATATCTGTGGGAACTATGTGCTAAATTGTTTGTCTGGCTCGTTGTATAACGTATACAGCGCGAAGCCAACAACTAAGGTCTTATGGGAGTCACTTGACCATAAGTATAAAACCAAGGACGCTGGGGCAAAGAAGTGGATTGTTGGCCGCTTTCTTGATTATAAGATGGCAGACTCTAAGACTGTGGTCAGTTAGGTGCAGGAACTGCAGGTGATCATTCATGACATTCATGCTGAGGGAATGGTCATAAGTGAGTCTTTCCAAGTCGCTGCTGTTATTGAAAAGCTTCCACCTGGATGGAAAGATTTCAAGAACTACCTTAAGCACAAGCGAAAGGAGATGTCTATGGAGGATCTTATTATTAGACTTCGTATTGAAGAAGACAACAGAGGGTCCGAGAAGAAAGTTAATGTTGCCACTGAGAAGGCAAACATGGTGGAGCATGCTCAAAGCTCCAAGCCCAAGAAGACTAATTCTGGTAAAGGGGCAAAACTGGCACCCAAGGGAGGGATTTCGAAGTCGAAATTTCAAGGGAAGTGCTACAACTGTGATAAAGTTGGTCATAGGTCTTCTAACTACAAGAAGCCCAAGAAGCCCAACAAGAAGAAAGAAGCAAATATGGTAGAGAATATCTCCAAGGAGATGGGTGATCTAGACCTCTGTGCTACGGTCTCTAAAGTGAACCTGGTCGGTTCTAATCCACGTGAATGGTGGATTGATACTGGTGCTACTAGGCATGTTTGCTCAGACAAGGCAATTTTCTCTAGCCTCAAAGTTTCCGATGCTGGTGAGAAGCTCTACATGGGGAATTCAGCAACGCCTACCATTGAGGGTGAAGGCACAGTGATCCTGAAGATGACCTCTGAGAAGAATCTGACTTTGAAGAATGTACTTTATGTGCATGATATTCGCAAGGACCTTGTGTCTGGTTCTCTGTTGAATAAGCATGGCTTTCGCATTGTAATAGAGTCAGATAAAGTTATTTTGTCTAAGAGTGGTATGTTTGTAGGAAAGGGTTATTTAACCGATGGGCTTTTTAAGCTCAATGTAATGTCCGTTAAGGACGATAATGAAATGAAGAATTCTTCTGCTTACTTGCTTGAGTCTCCTAATTTATGGCATGCTAGATTAGGACATGTAAATTATGACACTTTACGATGTTTAAGTATAAAAGAATACATACCTAAACTTACTATTGATTCAAAACATAAGTGTGAGACTTGTGTTGAGGCAAAATTAACGAGATCATCATTTAAACGTGTGGAAAGGAACACCAAAGTGCTAGACCTAATACATAGCGACATATGTGATTTAAAATTCGCTCCAACAAAAGGAGGAAACAAGTATTTTATTACATTCATTGATGATTGTACAAAATACTGCTATGTATATTTGTTGAAAAGCAAAGACGAAGCTATAGATAAATTTAAAATCTATAAAGAAGAAGTTGAGACACAACAAACTGAGAAAATCAAAACGATATGAAGTGATCGTGGAGGTAAATATGTTGAACCATTTGGGGAATTCTGTTCACAACATGGTATAATCCATGAGGTCACTGCACCATACTCCCCTCAGTCAAATGGTGTGGCTGAAAGGAAGAATCGCACTCTGAAAGAGATGATGAATGCGATGTTGTTAAGCTCTGGGCTTCCACAATCGATGTGGGGAGAAGCCATCTTAAGCGCAAATAATATTTTAAATATTATGATGCACAAGAATAAGGATGTAAGTCCTTATGAAATGTGGAAAAAAAAGAAACCAAGTTACCAACACCTGAAAGTGTGGGGGTGCCTTGCAAAGGTACTGATCCCTACACCGAAGAAGGTGAAGATAGGTCCTAAGACTGTGGATTGTATCTTCATTGGATATCCTCCACACAGTACTGCATATCGGTTTCTTGTTCATGAATCCAAGATTCCTGATATTCAAAAGAATACCATTATGGAATCAAGGAATGCCTCATTCTTTGAGACGATGTTTCCCTGTAATCCAGGAAACCAACAACCTACGACGTCTAAATGATCTCATGAGTCTGTAGATGACGATATTGAGAGTGACGAAAGTGAAGAAGAAAATGTGGGGGTAGTGAGAAGAAGCAAAAGACAACGAACGGAGAAATCCTATGGGTCTGATTTTATGACCTATTTGCTCGAAGAAGGTGACCCAAAAACCTATAAGGAGGCGGTTACCTCACCTGGTGGGCCTATGTGGAAAGAGGCCATCAAGAATGAAGTTGATTCAATTATGCAGAATCATACTTGGGAATTAGTGGACTTGCCAACTGGTTGCAAATCATTAGGTAGCAAGTGGGTTTTTAAGAAGAAGTTGAAAACTGATGGCACTATTGATAGGTTAAGGCCAGACTTGTGATTAAAGGATACAAGCAACAAAAAGGCCTTGATTATTTTGATGCATATTCTCCTGTAACGAGAATAACATCCATAAGGATGATGTTTGCTATTGCTGCAATGCGTAATCTAACTGTACATCAAATGGATGTGAAAATAGCTTTCCTAAATGGAGACATAGATGAGGAAATCTATATGGAACAACCCGAAGGGTTTGTTGTCCCAGGACAAGAAAGAAAAGTCTGTAGATTGGTGAAATCATTGTATGGTTTGAAGCAAGCACCTATGAAATGGCATGAAAAATTTGATGAGGTCGTGCTGGCCAATGACTTCAAAATTAATGAATGTGATAGTTGTGCCTATTACAAGGATAATGAGAGTGGCTATGTCATGATGACACTATATGTAGATGATCTACTTATTGCCGGAAGCAATGATAAAGTGATCAAATCTACCAAGGATATGTTGAAATCAAGATTCGACATGAAAGATATGGGACTAGCAAATGTAATTCTGGGAATTCAAATTTCTAGAACATCAGAGGGTCTCGCATTAAGTCAACCACATTATATTGACAAGATCCTTGAGAAGTTTCTTAAGGATGACTTTGAGAAAGCTAGGACACCTGTGGATATGACTTTGCACCTATCCAAGAACAGAGGTGTAGCTGTTTCCCAATTGGAATACTCGAGGATAATTGGTAGTCTGATGTACCTCATGAGCTGTACAAGACCAGACATTGCATACTCAATTAGCAAGTTGTGTAGGTTTACGAGTAATCCGGGAGCTGATCACTGGAAAGCGATCATAAGGGTACTAAGGTACTTGAGGGGAACTCGAGACTATGGACTGCACTATGGAAGATACCCAGCAGTATTAGAAGGATATACTGACGCAAACTAGATATCTAGCAAGAAAGCACTTAAGTTTACGAGTGGCTATGTGTTTACATTAGCTGGAGTGGCAATATTATGGAAATCCTCAAAACAAACGGTGATAACCCATTCCACGATGGAAGCTGAGTTTGTGGCACTAGATAAATGCGCCGAAGAGGCTGAATATCTACGTCAGTTTCTGGAGGATATTCCAAGATGGCCAAATCCTGTAACTGCAATAGGGATTCACTGTGATAGTCAATCCGCTATTGGCAGAGCACAGAGCACGATGTATAATGGAAAGTCTCGTCATATACGACGAAGACACAGTTCCATTAGACAATTGATCTCAACCGGAATTATCACTATTGACTATATACCGTCAAAAGATAATATCACGGATCCACTAACCAAAGGGTTATCAAGAGAAGTGGCTGAGAAATCGTCGAGAGGGATGGGCCTTAAGCCTAGCTTAACAGCATCATGGTGGACACCCAACCATTGCTGACTGGAGATCCCAAAAAGTTGGTTCAATAGGACAACTAAATCATGATGACCAAATCACTGTGGGGTAACCCCTGCCCTGTTCCTATGATGAGGAAACAGTGAGACCTGTAAGGTACGAGGTTAAACTTTGAGCTTTTAATGATCTTTGATGAATACATGGAGTTCAGGAGTGAACGCATGGAATTCAGTTGAGTAAACGCGGGTTACTCTATAAGATAAGGATCACCTATGTGAGAGAGAAGTGGGGCCGCTTCAAAGGAGAATTGCGAGGCACAATTCTTTAGAAACTCCTGCAGAACCATGACGATGTTCCATGGCCAAAATGGACATACTCATGAGAGCTGAACGAGTCAGAAATGATATAGTGATAAGTATATCATCGTTTACACAAACGGTCAAACAGTTCAAGGAAAAGCACATCTACTGTCTACCAGTAAAGTCGGTATGCTTAGTCGAGCGAAGGTTCAAGGAGCATTCTCTACCTATCGTATGCTATATTTGATCGAAGAAACTATCACCAAGTCAAACTCCGTGTCTGTCTGTCTGGTGCGTGCTACTGAAATATCAATCTCATCCATGTGGGGGATTGTTGGAAAATGTGGGTATTGAGCCCCACATTGTCAAGTCATTTTGAGCCGTTCTTGAGTGGGTGTCGCTTGGAGTATGTTCTCCTCCGTGAGAGCTTTTCGAGACACTTTGAAACACTCAAAATGGTTAAGGGATGAATGAGATACGATCATTCAAAGTTGGTCCCTTGAAGGTGGAATTGTAGATGTGAAAACTTGTATCCCATATTGAAATGGAAAAGGGGTTTCCATTGTTTTATATAGCACTACACTTTAGTGGTGTTTTAAAGTGTTAGTAAGGTGTTGCTCCATCTCCTACGCGCGCGCAGGGGGGTGCAAATTGTGGGATTTCGAGGGGTAATCCGAGGCTTGCGAAGCCTTCGGGCTTGCCCACGTGCGGACATGAATGTAGCAGAAAATTGGCCCGAATAATCACGGACTAGTTTTGCTAATTTATTTTTCCACTGGGCTTGGGCTCTTAAATAAATATTCATTATTCAGTATTTATTTTATAAATACGAATATGAATTGATTTGACAATTATAATTCAATTCAATTACGGATAATAATTGACCCTCGAATTAAATTTAATTAACGCGTTTAATTAAATAAGAGAAGTGGTGCACACGTTTCTCTAAGCCTATATATTTTCGCTATAGGGTTTAGGGTTTACTTACTCAGAATACACAATTGTCCTCCTAAACACAAACCCTACCTCTCTCTCTCGGTGATAGTTTCGTACCCGTTCAAACTCGCTGAAGGTGCTCGTTATCCGTAACGCCGCCGCTGCCTCGTTTTATCCTGGGAAGCTATCGACTCGCACATACGGTGAGAGGCGAAATAGTTTTAAGGAGACAGTTTCAACTGGACTTGAGAATCTCCCTTTATTTATATCCTTTCTTTCTCTATTTGATTTCGTTTACTCACACACACTTATTTGATTTATATGTATTAATCACAGATTGTATTCACGTAGACTTCGGAATTGCTTTGTTTAGGGTGTGAAATTTGTGAGTCTATTTACAAGTAGAAAGGGGAGTTGAACTGGTAATCACTCATTTCGCCCTAATTCGTACATGAGGAGGATCTATCGCAAGGCTCCGAAATCTTACATTGAGATTACTACAAATTAGTGAACTGCTAGACTGTTCAATTTTTGGTGGGAGGGTGTTTGTGCATGATAGCTGAGTTGAACTCTTGCTACAGTATGTTTATTGTCCTGCTAAAACAGTGTCCTTGTTTGTTTTTTTCATCATAACATTATTAATCTCAACGACAAGAATGAATGTGTTTAGTTTAAAAAAATTAAAGTGAATTAAATAGGGAACCTAATTTTCTTCTATTTACTTCTCCCTGCACCGTAGACCCGACATTTTTGGACACAACACGAATTATACGACACGAAATTACACGGAAATTTAATTTTTGTGTTTGTATTTTTAGTAAACGACACGAAAGTACACGGTCGAGATTTAGTATCGATTTTGTGTTTAACCTTCGAGTACACGACATGACATAAAATATAAGACATAAATAAATATTATATTTAAATTTTAATAATTTTTTAAATATGTGTAGAAATATAATAAATCTATGCATATTTATTTTTAAAATATAATATTTTATTTTAATATGATGAAAATTATTTGATATATTGATACAGATCTCGGAGGTTCAACCAATATGATTAATATCATAATGGTATAACTTAAAATTTTAGTTAAGAGATTTGTATTATTTGAATGTATAAATTTTTAAACAATCTCTAAAATTATATTTATGATATATCATATGTGATTTTAACTAAGAGGTGTGTACGAATTGAAATTGCTATAACATAAATACAATCACATAATGAATTAGACTGAAACAACTTTCGAAATTTTAAACGAAATTAAAAAAGTCTCAACTAGTTTTTCGAAGACTAAAATTTAATATTGGAGTATTAATTCAAAATTGTGCTGACATTTAGCACTCATTAGGTTATGCCCCCGGTTCTGCTGTCTCTGTCTTCCAAGTTTCTCACTCTAAAGTATGCATCTACATATTTTATTAATGAAGTACTCCCTCCGTCTCTAAAAACGTTTCATATTTGTGTTATACACGTTTGTCAATACACATTTTTGATTGTTAATATCTTTAATTTCGTATTAGTATTAAATTTAAAAACTTCATTGTATTAAAATACTCATAAATACGAATTCAACAAGATCACTCGTGACTATATTTAATCTTATAAATTAGACGTAAATTAATAGTCAATCACTTATAATGAATAATATCAGAAGTTAAAATAGGAAACATATAATGGGACGGAGGGAGTGCAACTTTAAATTATTTGTATCATATAGAATTTGTTTAGCTTTAGGTAATTGTGACCATAGGCTCAATTATAAAAATGTGTTACTACTTACTATGGCAACTGGCAAGACACATTAAAGTTGTTCAAGTTTGGTGTGTAATTTTGGGTGCAGAGACAGTCATGTACCACTCAACCGTACTATCCAAAGTAATTTGGTCTTAACACAATATTCAACTTCTTATTTTTAATGGAATCCGTTTTTGTAATATAACGTATATTGGCACGTATATAGGAGAACTTTTGCTGAGAATATGGAGGACTCTATCTTTTTAAATAATTTATATGATATAATATGCTGCATCAACCGTCATACTTCTAAAATTTCTTCAAACATGACTCTTCCTTTCGCAGAACTCTAAGTCTATTCCTATATTGAAACTTAAGTCCTAAAAGGAAATTATCACAAATATAAGATATTGAAAAAACTAATCTGATTTGCGATTAAAAAGGCCTCACAAGTGATTATATAACCTAAAAAAAGATTATGTCCCTCACTAATATATTTTATACGTTTATAAAAAATTAAGAAAGTGTATTAACGGAAAAACTTGAGAAGATATTTTAAAATAAAAAACCCGCACAACAAAATTTTGAGAACCAGTTAAATATAATAAATATGCCGGCCCAATTCAAATAACATAGATCACATTGTGAAAAACCCAAACTAAGACCCCCTTTTTTTAAAACTTGTTGATTCAGTTCAATTAAAACGAAACATCATAGAAAGGAGCGTCCAATTTCAGAGCCAGTTTTTAGGAATAGTAAATTATGCCTCAGATCATATTAAAGACTTATCTAAATTAAGAAAATCATTACAGGAACTAACAAAAAATAAATTTTTTGAATGGACAAAAGAACATGAAAACTGTATAAAAATTTTTAAGGAAAAGGTGAAAGATTTACCAAAACATAGAATACCCATAGAAACAGATCATTTAGAATTATATACTATGCTAGCGATATAGGATGAGGAGCAGTCCTAATAGCATATGAGAAGGATGACATAGATAAAGAAAAGGAATTCGTTTTTGTCTACTGCTTACTACATGCGAAAAATAACCATATTAATCGATATGAATATGTATTTTAATGCGCCTTCCCTCTTTAGGGTTGTTAGATATATAAACGATCAAGAAAAAAAACCTACCCCCAGAAATTGGTATCAGAGCCAGTAATAGGCGGGAGATGAACAGTAAAAACACTGTAGCAAAAGTAGCCGTGAATAGTAGACAGTGAATAGTAACTAATGAATAGTAAAAGGTACATGAATAGTAAAAATGAAATAAAATTTAAGGTTAAATGAGACCCCCGTCAAGAATAAATAGAGAAACGAATAAAGAATATAAATCTAAAATAATAGCAACTCTATTAATTTTATTTATAGTAGAAAACAAAGCAACACAACAGATGTGTAAGAAAATTTTATACAGACAATTAATAAGAAGGAATTTGACTTATGGAAGATTTGAGGATACGATCAATTCGGTATATAGCTGATAAAGAACCAACATATAACAGGCTAATAAATCAACATATTGAAAGTTGTAAGATAAGCATGCAAATAATTAATGAAAAATTAGATATTATAGCTATGTTACGAACAACGTTGGAAGAAAGAGATGAAAAAATTAGGAGACTAGAGGAAGAAAATCTTTTATTAAAACGAGAAAAAATTATTAAAGAAACTAATTTAGAAATCCAAATAAAAGACTTAAAAGAAGTATTAACTGAACAATATAGATTAATACACGATTTGAGACAAAAAATTAAAAAATGAATTGGACAGATCCAAATGCAATAACTAGAAATAATAGAAAACTAAAGCAATTAATAAAAAATCAAGAAAAATTAGAAATAGATCTGGAAAAATTACTAGAAAGAAAAAATAAAATAACATGGACAAGAGAGAATAGCGAAGAAATTATGAGAATTTACCAACAACTTGGAAATATGATAATAACATTTAGAAATGATAAACTAAGAATACAAGGACTTAAAAGAATAATTTTAACAAATAATATAACTGGATAAAATTTAGATGGATAAAATGTCATTAGAAGAAATAAGTGAAAAACAAGATATATATTATCAAATGGATGAATACGAAGGAGGAACATCACAAACCCTAAGTTTTAAACCAGATATATATAATCAAATTCAAAGTGAAACAGAAGAATTAACAATAAAAAAGATATTCAAGACATCATATTTTGAAAGAAATAAGGAAGTTAGGTATATAGCCCAAAAATATGAGAATGTAATAGATATAGATACAATTAATGGAAAAAACAAGAATAAATTTAATAACGGATGGATTAATAAAAAGAGAATTATCCAAATTAAAATAAAAGGAAGCAAATAAACTAAAATATATATATTTTGGAGCAATAGAATTTACAATAAAAGCATATTTTCAGAAAAATATCGATACTCCTATACAGATATATGTATTGGATGATAGAATAATAGGAAATATACAAGATTCATTAATAGCGGTAATAAAAGGGAACTTGATATATCAGAAATTAAAATTTATAATACAACCCGATTTCAGTATATCACTAAGGGATGAAAATAAAGAAAGATCTTTAACATTATACTATAAGTTAGATGGAATAAAAATGCAAAAAGGAAGTAAAGTTATTAGTATAGAAACCAAAATGATTTATGCTATGACTGGAAACCATCACGTAAAGAAACAAACGGAATTAGGAATAATAGTACCAAGTTATATAATGATATATTAGAAAAAATTGAACATAAAGAAGAATCTCAAATAACAATCCCAGAAGAAATTACAATAGATTTTAGTAATAGGCAAATGATTCCAAGGCAAAGAATTAAACCAATATTAGAAGGATCTAGATTAAGTTTTAGAAAAGAACAAAATCCTATAAGATTAATTAGATCAATGAGTATGACGAGTAGAAAGATAGATTTAATAAAGATAGATACTGATAGTTTGAAAATAAAAATAATAATATTTGACGAAACAATAACAAGAGACTGTATAGCAGAAATTAATACAGGAGCTACCAAAAGTTTTATTCATATAAGCAAGGTAAATGAAGAAAATTGTAAATGGATAGAACCTCAGACTTACAGATATGCAGAAAATGATAGAGAAATATTTATTACTAAATGTACTAATTTAAAATTTAAAATATTAGACTTGGAATATAATATAAACATAGGAGTAATAGATTATGATAGTTCGAGTGAATTATTATTAGGGAGCGACTTCTTAAAAATGATAAATTATAAAATTAATAATAATGGAATAAAAATAGTATATCAAGGAGAAGAAAGATTTATAGAAAAACTATGAATATACAAGAAAAATTAAGAAATAGGAAAGAAAAGTTAAAGAAGATACAGAGTATGTTAGAGAACGAAATAGATTCACAAATAAAATACTTAGAATGTAAGAAAAGACAAACAAAGTTAGAAAATGATATTAAGAAATTAGAATAACAGAGTAAAAATACTAGTAAATATTGGATAGATGTTAGAAATGGTTGGAAGAAGCGAATCAACAAATAATAAAATGTCAGACTCAGAATTTATAAAAAATTTATGGGAAGAAATAATAGTTAAGGAAAAACTAAATGCAATAATGAGACTGATAGAAAAACAAGATAATTAAGAAAAATTGAGACAAATAATAAGAGAAGAGTTAACAAGCTTATGGAATAATTCTGCAATACCTACTTTAAAAATGATACTAGACAAGTTAATAAAATTAGAAGAAGGAAAACAAGAAATTATACCAGAAAAAGAAATTACAAATAAGCCAGAACTAAAAGCCATAAATGCATGGAGAAGAGTTAATGAGCCAATGATGATAGATATAAGTAAAATGAAACCTAATATATCTGAACCAATAGGAAAAGTATTAGATAATTTGGGACAACTTAGTAAAAAAGGAAAGTTCTAATGGAAACTAAAGAACAAAAAGAATATAATGTGATAACATTTTTAAAGAATCATGGAAAAGAAATTTTAGAAAGAGAAAAATATAAGTATGAACCATTAAAAAAAGAAACAACTAGTGAAACTAAAGCTGAGTTTAAGATTGATACAACTGTGATAGAATATTTAAAGTCAAAATTAGAACAACAAAAGGAAGAAGTAGAAGAAATAAGAATGGAGGAATAAAA